>NW_003546291.1:180582-233734 GCF_000090795.2 Amphimedon queenslandica | reverse complement strand
CATTCACCTAGTTTATCTCTCATTTTAGCAAAAGGAAAGGATATTGAAGAAAGCTGAGAAAAGTCACAAGGAAAGAGTTGAGGTATATGTTACACATAATAAGTGTTGCACTGTAGATATCATTATCGCTATAATCAAGAGTGGATAATCTATTATAATTATTGCAGTAATTGTAATTTTTAATTTTAATACATGTTAGCTAGGAAAGTTGTATAACAAAATGAGCTGTACAATCTAATGCAATTAATTATTTTATCATTTTTAGGAACTTAATGGAAAACTAGACACACTCTCAGAGCATTATGACATACCTAAAGTATCCTGGACAAAATAAAAAGAAAAACTGATTAACTACTTGACTTGATTCTCATCTTTTACTCTCTCTCTCTCTTCCAATTATTGTTTCCAGTTCTGTTGTTTAGTATGCTTACATTTGGTGACCTACTCATTATAAATTTAAGCTATAAACTGCAGCTTTAAGTTTTAGCAGCAAATTAAGTACTCATGCTGAACAGTCTCAGCTCAGTTGCTCATTTTATTAATGAGGTAACGCCCTTTTTAACCACGCCCATACCGCCTCTCCCATCTCGTACGCCCATCCCGTCCACCATTGTGTTGATCTGTTGGATCTGTTTGTCTACTCCGTGGAAAGAACACAATGCCGGCATCTGCTGTATTTATACTGGATCTAAAGGGGAAGGTAAGCCTGGAATGTCAATCATCGCTCACAGTCTCGTATTCTGCTATTCTCTCCCCACCCAGCCCCTTATATCACGTGACTACAGAGGAGACGTTGAGATGAGCGTCATTGATAAGTTTCTTCCTCTAGTGATGGACAATGAGGAGGAGGGACTCATGACTCCAATACTCATACACGAGAAAGTCACCTTCATTTACCTCAAGCATAGGAATATTTATTGTATCCGCCATATTGAAAGGGGCGTGGTTATGGGTGGGGCCTGTGGTGAAATTTTGTTTTGTGAGAGCGTGGTTGTAATGTAATTTTATAACTTAGTTTATTTGTTTTGGTTAAGGTTTAATTACGTCTGATTATTATTCCTGGTACATTGTAAATTGATTGTTTTGTTGATTTCTTTGACCTGTTTTGTCCCAGTGGTTGCAACTGCTATTAAGAACGCTAATGTAGCCGTCATATTCTCTTTTCTGCATCGTATTATAGAGGTAAGGGGAGGAAGGATAGGGAAAGGGTTTTTACATGTTACCATAGGGCACCTTTTTTTAGGGCTGTAAATTTCGCTTATTGGCCTAAAAATCTATTTTGCGGATTTAATTTTTGTGAATTTATACCCTCTGCCATCTTGTACCGTAATGATTTGATTTTGTGGAAGTAATTTTTGCAAATCTTTAAAAAGATTGCATTCATTGCAAAATCCACAAAATTTATAGCCCTTGAATAAAGGTGCCCTACAGCACTTATTAATGCTCACCTTCAGTTTTTTTATTTTCTGATGCATATTGATGCCCTTATGCTATGTAGAAATTTTGAGCTCATAATTTTTGAGTTATGAGCATTTTTAAAAAGCTAATTTTTAAACTAAAGCAAAGACTATAGCCCATGGTTTTTCCAAGAAATAGCTTCAAAATTGCCCCCAATTCTTATTACTTATTAAAATGCATATTGATGTTCGTATGCTATGTAGAAAGCTTGAGCTTTTTTTTTGACTAATAACTTTGGAGTTATGAGCATTTTTTAAAAGAAGCAAAAGCTATAGGCTATAGCCCATGGTTTTTTCTGAGAATTGGCTCCATAATCACCCTGAATTTTTATTACATTTTTTTGGTACGTGTTAATGTCCTTATGCTATGTAGAAAGTTTGAGCTGATTCCGACAAGTATTTTTAAAGCTACATGTGTGAGCATTTTAAAAAACTAAAATAGCAAAATAATATACTGCAGCTCATGGTTTTATGTTATCTTCTTAAAGGTTTTTCAAGAATATTTCAAGGAAATGGAGGAGGAGAGCATAAGGGACAATTTTGTGATTATTTATGAACTAATGGATGAACTCATGGACTATGGATACCCTCAAACTACTGAAAGCAAAATACTCAAAGAGTAAGTTACATGTACTTGTATAGTAGAATAAAAGATTACCGTATAGCGGGTTTTTTTCGAGGATAATAAATTTTGCGAATGACCTGTATCCGGAAGTTTGCGAAATTAATTTTTGCGAATTTCCACTATTCTGCCATCTTGTGCCGTATTAAATTGATTTTCAAGGAATTTAATTTCGCAAATCATAAAGAAATTCGTGAAATTTGTTATCCTCAAAAAAAACCCGTTATACAGTATTAATTAACCAACTAACTTAAGAATGTAGCCACTAGTGATTTTATGATTTTCTGGAAAAGCACAAGTGAAGTGTATTATAATTCAAAGATTTTAACTAATACAATATTAATGATTTTAAAAAATAATATTAGCAGTTTTCATTTGACCACACCTTATTGACCATGCCTTCTCATTGACAACACCTTATTGATACCTTCAAGCTATTGTCATCCTTTCTGTGTTGTGTCTGTTAGTGCATGTGTGGTGTCTGTCACTGCTTGTCATGTTTATTTGATCATTTTGATGCAAGGATAAGCTATCCTTTGAATCTCAGCTGATATTTGTACCTGTTGCCAGCTGCATGTACTGAACGTGAGATCAGAGATTGATCTGATACTTGGGGTTTTGTAATTCATTTAGCCAGGTGCTGCTTGGACTTTGATTTACTATTCTTGTGGGACTAGGAGTACAATTTTAAGATGTGTATAGTCTGTTCGAGTTGAGTTACCGCAGGAAGTAAAATCAATGTTTGCATCACAAAACGTCATTCCTAGCCATACCCAAAATGATGGCAGAGTGCGAGCAAATTCTTTTGTTGAGCGTTTCTTCACCTCTAAGACCTTTTATTGTCTGTTTTATCCTTGTTTTGGATACTTATACCTTTAGTCATCACTGACTGGAACTTTTCTTTGTCATAAAGCTCATAAGGACCCCAGATACGGAAAATAGCAACATACTGTGAGGATGATGAAGAATAGCAGTGATCAAGAAGGCTGTAGACAGACATAACAATTGTTTCCGAGTAGTATAGACTGCTAGTTGACTACCTGCTTCTCTAGAGGACCTTATCTGTTTGCTTTTATTTTATGTGATAAAAAACATTAATTTTGTTAAAATAATAATGAGATGCAAATGATATTCACGAGTGTGATGTAGCGTGAACGTAATGATTCATCATGGCGGCTCCCTTTGAACTAGAGCGGAAGAACTCATTTAGAATCTTCCAGAGTACCTAGAGACTCAAAAATTGGTACAGATTTTTGGAAGAACCGGTTATGCAACTACATGTATACTAAGTTTCAGCTTGCTAGCATTAGTAATAAAAAAGTTATAAGGGTGGTGCCTGTGCCATCTCAAACTGAACTGGGTATAGTGTATTCACTGGAGATGTACATGTAAAAAGTAGAGAAAACTAGCTGTCCTCCTACATATAACATATGTACATCTACAAGTATATGTGTCGTTTCTCAGTTGTTCACTGATAAGGTGTCCATGTACCTACAGTCCTACACATACATGTATCTTAGAGGCTGATTTACAATATGACACTAGGCCAACGTGCCGTCAATTTTTAATCAAAAGCGTGAGTGATTTGACCTTTTCACGCATGCTTTACGCTAGAGTTGAACCAAATTCAACTCCTGCATCGACGTAACATCAGGACTAGCCTAATATTGTAAATCTGCCTTAATATTGAATTAACTATTACAATATTTATTTGTTATAATAATAAACAGTTGTAATAATTGACCACACCTTACATACATGTGCATGTACCGTGCCAATATGCCTTAGCTATATCTACCTCACTGATTGATGTCTATGAAATTATCTGTGATTATACAAGTTTGGTCTTTGAAATTGATTGATCTTTCAGTGGGTTTATATAAACTTTATATTTCTAGTGCCAGTTTCGCAAACTGAGGTCAGCCTAATATTGATATTTGTGGTTAACAGCTGTTACATTATATTGTAAAATCAGTGTTACCAGTGGGAAAACAAATTTAAGATATTATATCTACTGGAGATATCACTACCATCTGTCATAACATGCATGTACATGTACATGAAGTCATGTTGCTTGTCACTGATATAAGAATTGTTGGTACATACTGTACATTTACTGTACATAATTTACCGACATGTACATGTATGCTACCTTAAAAATGAATTAACTATTGTAATTTACTGTATTTTATTAATTTTATCTACAGATACATAACTCAAGAGAGTCATAAGTTGCAAATAACTCCGAGCGTACCTGACGCAGTTACTAATGCTGTCTCATGGAGGAAGCAAGGCATCAAGTATAGGAAGAATGAAGTGTTCCTGGATGTCATTGAAAGTGTTAACCTCCTGGTAAGAGGAGGGAGAGAGAGAGGGGGGCAGAGGGAAGAAAGAGGGGGAGAGAGAGGAAGGAGGGGAGATAGAGGGATGAAAGGAGAACATTGAAGGAGAAAGGAAAAGAAGGGGAAAGTAGAGGGAAAGGGGGAAGAAGGAGAGAAAGAGAGTGGTACAAGTTTATTTGCTTTAATTCCCCTTTAAAGGTCAGTGCTAATGCTCAAGTACTACAGAGTGAGATTGTTGGTAGCGTCAAAATGAATGTCCACCTCACTGGAATGCCTGAACTGAGACTGGGCCTCAATGATAAGATACTATTTGAGAACACAGGACGTAAGTTAATAATAATGAATTACATTACTATTATTATTATTCTATTACATAATCATTGGTGGGGATTTACTGGGATTATTTGATATGCTTCTAGTGTATTCTCTATGTAGTGATTTCCTTCATATGTTCATTAGTAAATCCCTCAGTGGATTTATGAGTAATATTTTCTTGGAATTTTGGGAGTTTTAATATTCACTGACTGGGTAGAACATGTACTGTATGTAAGTACAGTATTTGGAAATGTTTCATTGATTTTGGATTGTGGGTATAACCACACAGTAAAAACCCTTTTGTGTTTCTTCCCACATCAAGATATACTGAGGTTGCAATATGATATGTCTGTGGTTTGTACATAAGATACACAATGTAATGTGGTGACCTTCTCAATGATTCAATCATGTTCTTCATACTCCCTGGTAGTGACAGTCAGCAGCCAATACAGTTTTGATAATGATAGACTCAGAAATTTAAACTTCAAAAATAAAAGTAGCCACAGAAGTTGACAGAACTTCAACATTGTATTTGTACATGTACATACATTTACCACCAGTTTGTATAAAATGTATGGCTTCTATGGCTATGTTCTATTGATTAGATCTTTTACATCTATTGTAATATTATTCATAGACAGACTATGCATTGTTCCAACAATAGGACTGATGGAGCCCTGATCTAAGTCTATAGTAGTTGCATACTAACCATATAACTCTATTAAGTCAGCTATAACATCCTGCTGGTTGTGTTTAAAGCCCTTAGATTATTGAGTACTAGTACTTGTTTTTTTAATTTTGTAAAATCATGAGTTCCTCTATTCTTATTAGGTACTCGCTCTAAAGCTGTTGAGCTTGAAGATGTCAAGTTCCATCAGTGTGTGAGGCTCTCACGTTTTGAAAACGACCGAACGATTTCATTTGTCCCACCCGACGGAGAGTTTGAGTTGATGTCGTATCGTTTGAACACTCAAGTGAAGCCGCTGATATGGGTAGAGTCTGTGATTGAGAGACACTCCCACAGCAGAGTGGAGTATTTGATTAAGGTCGGTACAGTGTATGGTCATATAATTGCCTTATTTGGGTATATTCATTCATGCTTTGTGTAGTTTCGTTTGTGTATATTATTATATTAATACTGACATATTGTTTTTTGTTATCAGCTATAATGTAAACACATCCATTTTTTCTTTAAAAGGCAAAAAATTGTATATTGTGGCTAATTGTGCACAATGTGCGTCACGGGTAGATTTTAAAAATCTGGTTATATGCTTGTGTAGTGATATAGTAAATGTGGTGTAGTACATGTGTTCTGGTACATTTTTTAGTCAAGTAAAGTCTAAGGGAACAATTTATTGTTATTGTTTTTTTATTAAAGGTAATTTCTGAGAACTGATTCATTGATAGCGTTATGCATATATGTAACTGTATACTTTTCCCTAAACTTTCTCTTGAAATAGAAAGGTTATTGCTATCGTTATGGCTATCAAAATAATTATTAATCAATCTAGTTTTAGTAATACAATGTAGTAGATAGTGTATCACTCTGACTCACTATAATCACATCATTCACATGACCTGGCTTCTTTATTTTTGACCTCTTTTATTCCAAAATAAGGCAAAAGGTCAGTTTAAAAGGAGATCCACTGCAAATGACGTTGAGATATTAATCCCAGTACCAGCTGATGCTGATACTCCTAGGCATAGGGTAAGTACCATGCTCATCATTCACGTGATATATCACCTAATGTGTTAGTGTACTGCTGGTACTGCTACTTATGCTCCAGAGAAGAATGCACTATCGTGGAAGATCAAGTCTTTCCCCGTGAGTCTTTTCCCCTTCTATTCCTCCTTGTATCCTGTCTTTCCTCTTCCCCTCTACCTTTTATTTCTTTCCCTTTATCCTCCATTAATGTCACCCTTTCTCTTCTTTCTCCCTTTGTCCCTCTCCTCTCTCTTCTCTCTCAGGGTGGGAAGGAATATGTATTGAGAGCTCATTTTGGTCTCCCCAGTGTACAGTCAGGTTAGTCACATCATAGTCACATGAGGTATTTATATTGACTCTCACTTTATTATTACAGAGGAAGGAGAAGGACGGCCACCAATCTCCGTCAAGTTTGAGATCCCTTACTTTACAACTTCAGGCATACAGGTAGGTAGAGTTTACTGAGATATACTGAGTTTTACTGTATATTATGTGTGGTTTAGGTCCGATATTTGAAGATTATTGAGAAAAGTGGTTACCAGGCCCTTCCTTGGGTTCGCTACATTACTCAAAATGGAGGTATGACTTTTTATTTGTTTTTGTTTATTTTTTTTCTTTTTTCTCCTAGACTATCAGCTTAGGACTCATTAGTTAGTTGTTTTGTTGTTTTTTTAATCTTCTGCTTTATTAAAAATAATGTTAGCTGTGATTATTATCTTCAATTGATACTTTAAATTAACCAAGTTAAATGTTGTTCAACTTGTTTGAGATTACAAATAAACGCAATTCACTAACCACAAACTGTACTCCCACGCATTTATGAATTCTGTAATTATACTTGTTGTGTAAAAATTTTGTAAGAAAGCGGGTGGAGTTGTGATTCTGAAGCGAAGAGAGTTAACTTTAAAGGAGGCCGCTGGCGCTGACTCAGTCACTTTTAATCTTGTTTAATCCAGCAGATGGTTAGTTTCACTGAAGTTTCTTTTTCAGTTATCCTTCTTATTGTACTAGATTGAGAAGAAAGCTTTAAGTCATGGCTGAAGGCTTGGAAGTAGAAGGTGATGGAATCTCAGTTGAATTACCTTCGCTATTTTCACAACTAAAAGAAGCTGCAGAGAGAAAAGATTTCATATCATTAAAAAGAATTCTAGACAAAAGTCAATCTGATTTGATAGATCCTTCTACTGGATACTATCATATTCATGTCATTTTTGAACAAAACTTTGTTGAAGCCTCAAGATATCTACTAGATATTAATCACACTCTCCTAGATAAGAGAGACAAAAATGGCAACTCACCTTTACACATAGCTTGTGCTAAAGGACATGTTAATCTTATTGAGGAGTTCACTTTGCCTTCTGATGACACTCTTATGAACAATGAAGGGCATTCATTACTACATGTAGCAGTTTCTGCATCAAGACTTGAAATTATAAGAGTCTTGTTATTAAAAGGATTTGATCCTTACCAATTCACAAAGGATGACAAGTTAAATTGTCTTCATATTGCTTCAAAGAAAGGAAACAAAGATATCGTTGAATATTTTTTGATTGAGGTTCGAATGAGTGCACAATCAGCTTCTGGAGCTAATAAAGAGTTAGATCGTCCTGGGGGACAACAGC
Source organism: Amphimedon queenslandica (assembly GCF_000090795.2). Classification (NCBI taxonomy): domain Eukaryota; kingdom Metazoa; phylum Porifera; class Demospongiae; order Haplosclerida; family Niphatidae; genus Amphimedon; species Amphimedon queenslandica. The sequence goes on along the minus strand of NW_003546291.1, from coordinate 225,671 downwards.
CCATTCATTTTGCTGCTCTCAATGGACATTTATTACTACTAAAATATCTCATTAATGAACATAACTGTGATCCAAATGCTGAAGATAATTCAGGTAAAACCCCAGCCTTTTATGCAGGGGAATGTGGAAAAGTTGAAGTCATGAAATATTTAGTTGAAGAATTAGGTTGTGATCCTTCCCACACTGCAAGGGCCACTGGAAAAGTAGCAGCAAACCGTCAAGCTATTCATGGTGCTTGTTTTTCAGGCTCACTCCCAATGGTACAGTATCTAATAGAAAGACTTGTCGATCCTTATGCTACTGATGGAGCTAAAGTTACACCACTAGCTTGTGCTGCTCAAGAGGGCAAGCTAGACATTGTGAGGTATTTATTACAACTTGAGCATGCTACACCTCCTTGTGATGGTGAAGATATTAAACGTGGTCCTAATGTACAGGATGTTACAGGTCGTACTCCATTTCATTATGCTTGTCTTAAAGATAGACATGAAGTGGTACAATTTCTTTGTACTGATGGAAAAGCAGATGTAAACCTACTGGATAATTCTGGAGAGACTGGCCTCATTGTTGCATGCAAAAGCGGCCATAAAAATATTGTTCGTTTTCTATTGATTGATAAAGGGTGTGATGAAAGCACTAGTACAAGTGGAGGGAGAAGAGTAATTGATTTTGCTTCTCTCAAAAACTGGTTAGATATTATTACTCACCTTGTACAGAATAAAAATTATAATCCAGAGCAACTGAATGAGATTGGCTTTTCAGCCATTCATTATGCTGCTGAGGGTAATGCACTTTCTGTTCTTCAGTATTACCTTGAAGATAGGAAATGCGATCCAAATGTAATGTCATCAGAAGGAGAAACAGGAACTACTCCACTACATAGAGCTTGTATGTTTGGTCATTTTGAGGTTACTCAATATCTCATTAAAGATAGAAAATGTCCACTTATTACTGCTACCAAAAATAAGCTGATGTCCCCATTGCATTTAGCTTGTTCAAATGGACATATGAACATTGTAAAGTTTTTAATTGAGTCTTGTAATCATGAAATAGAATCGAGGAATAATCAAGGAGCTCTGCCACTGCATATGGCTATACTGAATGGTCACGGAGAAATAGCAAGATATTTGATTGATGAACACAAATCTGACCCAACACTAATGACAAAAGGTGGTGCAACAGGTTTTCATGCAGCAGCTCAAGGAGGTCACTTAGAAGTACTGATTGATTTATTAGAGCATCCACGTTTTGCTGAGTTTAAGAGTAAGCTATATTATTTACCAGGTGGATCTCCACTGGACCAAGCAGCTGAACAAGGTCACTTGGAAATTGTAAAATACCTAGTATTAGGTGGAATTTGTAATCCAAGGAAAAGAGCTGGAGATAATAGTTTTACTTGTCTTCATTGGGCTGCATCCAAAGGAAGAACTGATGTGGTTAAGTTTCTAGTTGAAGAAATTTTATGTGATTTATTAGAATCAACCCTCAATGGGGAATTACCATTACACTTAGCTAGTTCAAAAGGTCATACTGATACTCTAAAGTATTTATTGACAAAGGACAAAGGTCAATTAACTGTTAAAGATAACAACAGATTGACACCATTACAGTTAGCTAGTAAAGCTGGTATTACTTCAAAAGATGTCCTCTGCAGTTTTGTAATGGCAGGAGCTGATCCAGATCAACTCATTGAAGTATCACCTGGTAATTGTGGCTTTATGAAGTCTTGTATTCCTCTGTATGCACAGACTAAAGTATTTCTACTTGGTAGCTCAAAAGCATTACTTAATGAATTAAACAGTCTTGATGAAAGTACTATGCCATTAGTTGCAGCACCAGTATCATTGAGTTATAGAAGGTACAACAATCATATTGGTGATGTGATGTTGTATGCTGTGTCTGAAGAAGTGATAAGTTTTGATGGTGTTTTATGTGATGCTGTTGCTCACTGCTCTCATCCAGTATTCATGATATGCTTTGATATGATAGAAGATAAAACTTTCGAAGAAATTGGTTCATACATCAATTATTGGCTACAATTCATTAGCTCATTGTTGTCGTATACTGCTAATAAATCTGCCAGACCATTATTGTCTGTCATCATAAATGTGGATTCTAAAACTGATGTACAGTTGTTGGATGAAGTATCAACTTCTTGTCTTTCTTTATCATTACCTGATCATGAGTTGGTGATATCACCTCAAGTCTTACAATGTGATGTAGAGTCACTGTCTCCTATACATGCAGCTAGACTGATAAAGTTTCTTTCTATAAATTGTAATGCATTGCAAGAACATAGACCACTGGAACTCTTTCCTACTGCCCTCAGATCTTTTGTGCTGCATTGTTTTCGTAATAGTAGTTTAGAAAGGCACACACTGACTGAGATCTCTTGTGAGATGATAGTGGAGGATGTTCCATTGCCTACTGATATAGAGAAACTGGCTGAAGGTTTTACTGCTCTTAGTCAAAGTGGCTACTTGATGTTCCTAAAGGACGATAAAGATATTGGTGAGAGTATTGTAATATTAGACCCTATTTTGACATTACAGAAGACCTATGAGGTTATTTCAGAAATAAAAGCATCAAGTTCATTATGCATAACTTCTGATGAAGACATTATCTCTCAGTGTAGTACTAAATGTGCTCTTGATCCACTGACCTTCATCAATGTGATACAATATTTGGGATTTTGTATTAACTTATCGCAAACTGAGCAAGTGAAAAAATTACAGCTAAATACTGCTAAAGTACCTATTTCCTGGTGTTTCTTTCCTACATTACTTCCTAAATGTTTACCAGATCGTGAATTTCTGGTCACTACTGATCAATCAGAAGGTGAAATATCACTTGGTTGGCTCTTAGAATGTGAGCCACCATATCAGTTCCCTCCTCCTGTCTGTAATTTACTTCCAGTCCTACCAATTATGTGTACTGATCCACCATTGGTCTACTGTGATAAGCAAAATGGTTGCTATGAGTCAACCTCCAGCACTGTCCAATGTGTTCACAGGACAACTCAGGTCACACTTACTCATTTGCATGGAGAAGCAATATTATTAGTCATAAAAGATACCAAAAATAACTTACTCTCACTAGCTAAAACTCGATCAGTTCTTATTAATGCAATTTATAGTTTAAAGGACAAGTATTGCCCTGATATTCCAACACATCGTTACTTACTTCATCCGTCATGTATGAACAATTTGACACTTGATGAAGAGCCTTCTTTGGCTGCCATTTCTGTTGAAGATATTATTCGAAATATAAATAAATTAAGAGAAGCTTTTGACTGTTCTATTGAAGACCTTTCTGGCTTTGAACCTTTACTTATCATGAAAAATGATTTGGTTAGAAAATTATTAGATCCTGCCTTGAATAAGAAAATTATTTCTGATGAAGATTTTGAGTCTCTTGTTGAAGCATTTGCTCCTTATTGTGCTCAATTGGCTGTCATATTGGGAGTGGATATATCTGAAGATTTAGAATCTGATACAGAAAGAGCAAAATCAGTTTTGATGGATTGGATGAATAAAGGAAAAACAAAAGGTTCTACTGGGAGGTGCTACAGTGATCTGTGGGAGTGCATGAAAATTTACAGCGTTTTTACAAGCCAATCGCCACCTCCTCATATGGTATGACTTTTTAATGATGTCAGCTTTTGACAAAGGATGTGTTTATGTAAACTGTGGCTTTGTTAGCTTTAGAAACATGATGTGGTTATTCTGTAAATGGAATTGTGTTGTGTTTAAAGAATGTGTTTTGTCAGGCTGCAGTTCCTATTATACTTGAATTATTTGAAGAATTAACTAACAATAAAATAATACAATAAATAATACACATAATTTGACATTAATATATCTATTGTATATTCAATAATATAATTATAAATAATAATAATGTACCTATACTCTTGATACCTATTGCAGTCTTTTGGTATTATTATTATAACACAATTTACACGGCAATAGATGCGTAGAGTTCAGGTCGCCTATTATCTAAATAAGACGGTCTTTTTGGTGTACAGAGATCAACATTAATAACAGCTTTCAACAGGGACTCCTTGTCTTCAGCAGACACAATGATATCCCCATCTGGATTAATAAAAGAGCTAAGCCCAGCATACTTTATGTGACTCTCCCGGCCACAGTGATTAGCATATGCCAGGAACACGTGATTCTCTAAAGCTCTGGTCCTTACCATTATAGTAGCAGTGCTGATGTATGTATCTGCTGTTGGTACCACTATTAGCTGGGAACCTTTCAGCACCATTGCTCTCACTAGCTCTGGAAACTCGGCATCATAGCAGATCATCATTGCAATCTTGACTCCTTCATACGAGACTACATCAGGTAGCTGAGACCCTGGGGTGAAGTCTTTGTCTGTCGACGGCCACAAATGAAGCTTACGGTAATTTGATAGCGAAGAGCCTTGCTTGTCTATGAATTGAGCCGAATTATAATAATAAACGCTACCATCTTTGTCTTCCTTTTCAGGGTATCCATAAATGATACCAATTTGATACTCACTTGCCCATTGTGATATTTTTTGGAAACTGGGACCATTCTGGGTCTCGGCCAGCCTCTCAATATCCTCAGACCCCTTGGGTAGACAGTACCCTGTTGTGAAGAGCTCTGGGAAGATGATGAGTTTCACTTTGTCTGAGCTTGCCCTCTTTATTTGGTCCTTCATTAACGACAAGTTGTGCTCCTTATCACATAAAACGTTGGAGCCTTGATACACAGCAGCTAATAATCCATTGTCTGCAGACATAATCTCTTTGTGTGGGTTGGTAGATCTATTGAGAGAGAACGTATTGAATGGGAATAAGAGTATATATATGAGACTGTTTAGCAACAGAAAACATTCAAAATATTACTACTATCTAGCATTATACCTTTTACTCTTAGCTCGTCGACTCTGTGAAGTTTACACAGGATGCTCAAGCCTCAGTAGATAGTGTGAGTTGATTGATTAGAGCTTCCAGCCACACCCCCCAGAAAGAATGCTGTTTAGCTGACCCTCCTCTCACTCTCTCTGTCTCTCCTCCATCCTGCTCCTCTGCTTCTGCTCATGACACAGAGAGACCAGAGCGTTCCTTTTGGCTACGCATTAATCAACCTTTCCGAACAAGAAGCGAGACAGGTCCAATGGCAGGCTGAATTAAAGGGAGAAGACTGGAGCGCGTGAGTATCTAGCCTCTCTAGAGCAAGAGAGATTTTTTACCTAGCGAGGCTCCATTTCCCGTTTCTTTTTCTTAGTGTTCAGAATGTCCTGACAAGATTATTTCAGCTCAGAAAGCTGCCCGAGCTAGCTACAGAGCTTCTACCGATAAACGAGAGGCTCCTGTAAGTAAAAGTATCATTATTGGAGCCTATCTGATCTAATCTTGACCATTTCCTCATCTAATTATCATTGTAATTTCTTTGTGTTCATAGTAAATTATCAAAGTCTGGTGTAGGAGCATTCTTAAGTGAATTTTACCAGGTAAGTTTCTGATATTTTGGACGATTTATAAAATAACTATACTTCTCTACACCCACTTACTCCATAAATGCTACAGGAGCAGCTTTTGAAGAAATGTATGATTATCCTAAGAGAAGACGTGAGAGAAGAATCAGGTAATGAATGTGCACTCTCATACTATCATTAATTATCATGCATTGTAGGTCAGATGTTGCTTGAAAAGTTAGGTCATGTTTGGGTTCAATTCTACACATCAATACTACCGACATTGCAAGCTTTCTTCGCCCCTATACAGGTGAATAGTAAGGATTTCCTTGTTTTAAATCACACTACATGTACTTACACATTATAGCTTTCGAATTCCTCTTCCTTATTCATTTTTTTAACCATCCTCCCCTCTCTTATCCCTTCTAGTTTAAAGGTTTATCAATTCGTGCACTGACTCTCATTAGCTTCCGTGACATTGTCCTCCTCAAAACCAGCATTGAGGATGCCTTAGACAGCTCTGTCTCATCATCTATTCCTGTCTCGCCAGAAATAAAGCAAATGTTGTTAGTTCTTCAGAGCGTCCATAAATCGCCACCCACCGAGCAATTCTATGAACTACAGATTCTAGTTAGTAAAGTCGTGCAACCTTATCTATGTATGGAATACGGACCATGCCAAGGTATTGTGTGGTGGTGTGTACATTCTTTGGTTAATTAATTAGTATAATTTGGCTTGTTATGGTGCCTGTTTTTCTCCCTTATTCCCACTATACTGTGCTTCTCTCTCTTATTTTGCCTATTCTACATTCCTCTGTGTCTCCTTTTTCTCTTCCTTTAATTATTTCCCCAAAGTTTTAACATAAAATAGTTTAGGACTTAACTGTATGTGTTTATTATTATCGATTGTTATAGTATGACTGGTAGTCGGATAACAAAACAAACTTTATTCACTATAAACATACAGTCAATGTACTAAGTTGATACAAGTTGATTATGTTATAGCTCCGTACATCCTGTTACTATGTTTTCATTAAAGAGGAAGCTTCGGTCTAGTAGATAGAGTAATTTTTATAATCATTTGTAGCTCAATTATTACTTAAAGAAAATCTTTAATTGTGTTTGCATTTTCAATGTAGACTCAAAAAGTTATTTATTTGTTTATTAAGAAAAAAAAAGCAGACAGCTGGTTAATGATAACAGTGAAATGATGACAATATTTTTATTTTATTTTTAGTGGCTGATTCATTTGCTATGAAGCGTCATCACAGTCTTGGCGGACTCCATGATATGAAAGTCAAAACTCCCGACACTCCAAATACGCCGTCAAGCATAAAATCTCTTTTTGTATAAAAATGAGAATTAGCATTATTATTATTATTAGTATGAAATACTCATTATTATCTTGTTTTTTAGCATAATCAATGTTACAATAAAAATAATATTATTCATGAATTGTGCCTATTAAATCTTCTGTTATGAATTATAAAGTGAACCACCACCCACTTTTGAAAGGGAGGAAGATGTATGCCCAATGCAGCTTGGTCTTTGCTTTAATACTGTTTCTTGGAGCTCCAGTAGCTGCACAGAGCAGTAATGATACGGTAGAGACACTGGTGAAGCTACATGGTAAGTTATACAAGCCCCCAGACAAGCTAGGGCTATATCAATGTACTATCATAACTTCACTACTGGAGCTTTTAGCTTTGTGATGCATTTTCTTTAGGTGTAGCTATGATTGGAGCCTGGGGCCTTGTGATTCCCATTGGATTGACCGTTGCTATAATGTGCAAAGCAGTCTGCCCTGGAAAGAAGTTCATAATAGTAAGGAGTGATTTGTGTAATGCCACATCAATCATAACTTCATTTTTTGCTAATTTGTCACACTTATATGCACTCAAAATTGCACTTAAAAACTGTACATTACCGACTAAATGATGCACATCAATTTTTTAATTGCTGGGTGTATTTAAAGTAATTTTTATAAGCACTATTTTTGCATTATATTATAGGCTCATCTGATTTTGATGGTGATTGGTATTTTGCTAGCAGTTCTTGGTCTTATATTAATTCTAGTGCATGCTGATTTCACTTGGCTCACCACTCAGGTATATCTAAACGAGGAGTTACATACAATTTCAAAAATAGCTTATTTACTTTTTATCACCTTGTTAATACCTTGTTCACACCTCATAGTGTAAATAAGGTGTAGTAAACAAGTGATTTCGAAATAAATTAAAATATTTTTTCTTACCATTATATAGCCATTAAATGATGCACATCAAGTAATGGGAGTTATAGCTTTAGTCGCACTTGTTTCAAACGTAAGCTCTCATTTATACTGCTTATTTATAAAATGAAAACATTAATTTTTTTAGCCATTCATTGCATTTATGAGACCAAAAAGAGAGTCGAAATGGTTAGCTCTATACACAATATTAATTATTTTCAATTTTTGCCATTTTTTCTCATCATTTCTAGGAGAGGGTTATTTGATTTTGCTCATGGCGGAACTGGAATTTTTCTAGCATTAATTCCAGCTTGTAAGGAAAGATATGTGTTATATTTATATATACCACCATAACTAATGCTTTGTATTTAGATGCTGCAATGATGTTTGCTGGTCAGCTGTTGAAAAACAAATCAGGAGACTCTACTGAAGCAAGGAATGTCGTTATGCTCCTAGCATCATTAGTTGGCTATGTTCCAGTACTATTAGCACTGTATAATATTTACACAGTTCGGTACCACAAAAGTAATGGAACTTGAAGGAAGAGAGTATTTTTATTATTAAATAAAAAAATTACACAAGATTTTGGCTTAGCACTTAGCTGATGCATATATTAGTACTTATATTGCATAGAAATTTGAGCAATAAAAAGTTTGAACTGATTAAAATTAAAATTGAATTTTTTACTAATTTTTTATAATGCTCAAAGTTCCTATACCATAAGTCGTGGTCTCGCACCAAACTTTGCCAAAATTAAAACAAAAAGAATCCTTCTCTTTTATATTTTTTTCTGATGCATATATATATACACATGTACTTATGTTGCATAGAAAGTTTGAGTTGATTACAATCAAAATTGAATTTTTTATAAATTTTTTAATTCACTGCATATTGATCAAAGCATGCTTGTTAGCAAGTTTGTTAACATGCTTGTTAGCATATGCTTTATAACCATTGCCTTTAAATTTATCTCAAAGCAAGAAAAATTTCATGTATGTTAGCTATTGTTGTAGCATACATTAAAGACAAACTTTGAAGTGTTTGTGATAATACCCAATATAATTATCTTCCTTCATTTTTTAGATATTCCAGAGCCAAGGGATGTACCAGCTCTAGTTCATGAGATGTGGAAGAATAATGACACAATGATGCAAGAGTTCCCTCAGAGAAGAAACTATGACACCAAAATACCACTACAATCATCTCCAGTATGTTCTAAATTTTTTATCCAGCCCATACGTCTATATACATGCTTGATATAATGTCAAAATTCAATTAGAAAAGCTGTTTAGTCAGCACTACTACATATCAAAATTAATTTGGCACAACCACAATTTAATTATTAAAGTGTGAGACAAAATACTACTGCAATTCCAAAGAAAAGAATAATGGGTGCAATAAACCAACCAAAATAATTTTTATTTTTGATTTATTTCTTAGGATGCAGTGGTTCGAGTCGTGGTGATAGTGATAGCCACACTGCCTATAATAGGACTAGGGATTGCATCTATGGTTTATGTAGGGCAACTATGAAATACTCCATCGACATGAACACACTATACACAGACATACACATTTTAAAATATCATTTTTTATTATTGTTACTGCATGATAACATAAGTCAAGTGGCTTTTGATTACACGCACTAGCTCTTACTCTTTTGCCCAGATTGAATTATTTTTGGAAATAAATAAAATAGGATTTTTAGTTACCAATCACACAACTATATCCAACCATAGTTTCAATACACGGAGATTGCTGCCATAGAAAGTGCAAAATCCTCTTCAGCACTATCCTCATCAGAGCATATCCTAATCTCAAGGTCATCAGTAGTATAGTGTGGCAGCTCCACATAAGCATACTTATGAGTGCTCTTACAACAGGAGCCTTCTACTCCCTCGCATTGCTCCATGTCCCATATCATGTCTTCTTTGTAAATTTTACCAGGAATGGCAGTTTCCTCAGGGTTTCCAGACTCACAGAAGTAATCATTACCAATGAAATCAGGTACCTTGACAGTGCTACCCGGAGCACAAGGACATATTGGTTTCTTCTCTGATGAAGATGCCATGAAAGTCCAGATGTGCTTACGTGGAATCCCATGTGTTATACTAACTCCATCAACATAAGGACCTTCAACAAAACGAATTCTGTCGGTCCCAGTTACTCCATCAGGACTACCTACTTGATAGCCATAGACCATCACACATACTTTGTTGTATAAAATGCCATGACCTGCAACAGGAATGGAGGTACAGCCTCCATACTTCCTACGAGATCTCACACAAGAGTCCTTAGAGCTCGTCTGTACAAAGCCTCTAGGACATTTGTTTCCATTTTCAAAAGTAAAGATTTGAGTCAAGCCAGCCTCTTTATTGCAATACTTAAAAGTCCCCATGATACAAGTTGCGCTGTAAGCTTCACCAGTAACAGCATCATAGAGCGTGTACTCTCCTGTCTTACTCTCAGCATCACTTTGATAGATCTCCTTGCATGAAGTAGGACGAACTGTCCCATTAGTAAGACTTGAGGAATATGTTGTATCTCTAGCTAATACCGTAGCTTCATTGAGGTACAGGAGAGGAATAAGGACTCCAATAGCAATTCTAATAGCAACCCTAGCAGTAGTGGTCATGATGCTAGGTAAGACAGACTGTAGGTAAGGCAGACTGAAGAGTAGAATAGTAATTGTGCTGGCTAGCTATGTGGTAATTTTCATTGTGGATTATTGGCAAGGAAGTTAAAGTGAGTATATAGTAACTGCTGATTTTTATTAAATGGTTAGAAATACAAGATTAAGATGATATTGTATACAATAATGACAATCATATGGCCTCTATAAATAAACATACATAGAATAAACATGCATAGAGATCAGAAACAAATAGAAAATGAGTGAGACAGATATTATAAGCATGATAAATCCATCTACATCAAACAGGTAAAGCATAAGTATAAGAATAAATATGAATATGATGATTAGTACTCATCATACTAATGTTTGAGATCCATTGCATACACGAGGTGCTAAGCTACCACCATTCATAAGCTGTACGCTGGCAGATACTCCAGGATTTCTTGTCTGATTAGAGAGACGGCGAGCAACAGGGCGACCATCATTGCTCTGTCTTCTTCCTTGTAAGTTAAGGCTAGTACGACGGGGAGAAGCACTAAAGAGAACAAAGAGAACTGATAAAGGTATGTGCTTCACTTCTACATGTACATAATAAGTACATGTATATGCATAAGAAAATGTAATAAAAATTTCTCTCCTAGCCATTTCTGATAAATGCCTAAAACTATGACAGCCTTTGGCTCAATTTTTAAGCACTTCAAAAATTTGTAAAAATCAAATTTTAATTGGAATGAGCTCAAAATTTCTAAGTAACTTACGTAGTTAAATACATGTACATGTAAATGCATCAAAAATTATAAAAATGGAGATTTACCTCTTAGACATTTTTGGCAAAATTTGGCCCTATAAGTACATGTAGATGCATGGAAAATCCTCTTTTAGCAATTTTTTTTACAAATACCCAAAAAAACTTTGGTAACTAAGCATTTTGTCCCATTTTTGAGCAACTCTAAAATCAACCAAACTAGATTAAAATCCATTTGCATTCACCAGAGCCCAGGAAGTGATTACAGGCCCCACCCAATAATTAACACAATGCAATAATATTGTGAAAAGTATGACTGTACTTTCTGCATGGGTTATACAACCAACTTGGAGCTAAAGAGCTACAGCCGAGGTTACATTTGACAAAACGGTCAAAAGGGCTTGGGCAATTTGATCTTTTGACGCAAAAACGCTTTGAAGTTAAAAAAAATTGGCCAAATTTTAATTTTGTGTTCATTTGCGTTGCGTTTTATGGCGAGTGTAAACCAGGCTTAAAGTACTACAATAGATGTGGCAAATGGAGAGGAATGCATTGGTATATGCTTATTTTTTTACAATAGAATCTGTAAGTCAAAAGTATAGCAAGAAAATGAGGTGCTCAGGTGAATGCAAATGGGCTTTAGTCTATGATTACTTTGGTGAATTTTGTCCTCTGATGGCTTGATAAGTGTGATCAGCAAACTGCTGCATGGGAGGAGGTTGTGGAGGCAATTGATCAATAGAACTATACTGCTGTGCTTGATTCTGGAGGCTAAACCTTAAGAAATTGAAATAACAAAAATTAAACTATATCAGCTCAAACTTAATAGCAAGACAGCTTTTAATATACAATAAATTAGGCACTAAAGTTCACTCAGTAATATACATTGAAAACTGATCCTTTGCAGAATATAAGGTGAGTTTTACAGGTAGTTTTACACTAGTTTGTAATCATACCTTCTTGGTACATCAGGTGTATACTGCCTGGCTTCACTAACAGTGCAATACTGAGCATCATCAAATGGAGAAGTATTGGTAGCGTTAGCATACATATTGTCAGTCACATCCCTAGGACGATGATTACTTGAAGATGAGCCGTCCTCATACCAGTTATTATTGACAGCTGGGGTATCATCTTTAAGATCGACATAGTCCCCACTAGAAGTATCAGCAGTGAGGACAGTTTCTTTCAAAACAGCTGATTTCATCTGATACAAGTTATCAATTTCATTGTGAAGGTCTGCAAGTTCATGAGCATCTGTTGATATGGGAGAATCAGCATGCAACTGTGTTCCATTGGCATATGTTACAGGAGCTGCTGGGGCACATAAACTAGAAGGATCTAATGTATTGAACCAAGCCTCTTGCTGCTGAGGATCAGTAATACTAGATATATTTTCATCTCCTGCACTTCTCCTTCTCTTCTCCTCTTCCAGTCGTGCACTTATTCTTCTGTTGCTCTCTCTCCTTTCCCTTATCTCTCTCTCTTCTCTTGTCTGCTGTTGCAATGCTTCAACATCAACATCAATCTCATTTTCAGAGTCAGAATCAGAATTAGAACCATCCCCCTGCTGCTCAAGTTCGTGATACTCAGGGATACTTGAAGCCTGAAACCCTGGGTTCAACTGGTTGATAGGTGGTACAGGTACAGGTTCCTGGTAGAGCTCTTCAGTACGATTGCCAATCGTATGATAAATAGGTTGCGTATTCTCATCTTCAATACATGATGAATTGTTGGAGTACTGTTGAAACTCCTTTGCAGCTTCGGAAGATCCGCTCTCAATATTAAGCTTGAAAATTTTAGGTCGTTTAGTACAGCATAGAACAGTGAAGATAAGGACTGCTGAGGTCACGACTGACAAGATGACAATGAGACTGAAGACAGTGCTAAATGGAGGGGACCACTGAATGCTGTGTAGGGTCAGCATAGTGAATGATAGATTAATGACAATGAATATAAACAAGAACACAAGGAAGAGGGTGGCATTCACTCGATTTTGAATGTGTGACTGATCCTTTGAAGCACGAATGAGGTGCAATATTGTGTACAGAACAAGACAAACAAATACCTAGAGAGAGAGTGTCAGAGGTCAAATAATAACATGTATCATATAGTGAAAAATTTCATGGACAAAAATTTTACAAATTCATCCAAAAATCTATTTTGGGGTTTTAATTTTCACAATTTTCAGCCTTTTGGCCATGTTGAATCATTTTGTGGATTTTATTTTCATGAATTTTGAATAGGTTGCAAAATTCACAAATATTTTGGGCCACAAAAGATTCTAGCTATACAGTATAAGAATTAAGGTTTTAAGGAATATCAATTTTTGATACGATTCAATACAACAATGAGCTCATACCAAAGCTACTAGAAGAAGTGGTGCTAAGAGATAGTAATAGAGAGATGGTCTAATCCAACAGATGTCAGGATAAGTGAATGCATCAGAAAGACTGGAGTGGGTTAGGTAGAGTATGACAGTTTGTAGAGCCACATACATCAGTGGAATAACTGGAGGGGAAAAGAGAAGACCAGAAAGAAAGGGTGAGGGATAAAGATAATACAGAGAAAAGACAATACAGCAAGGTTGAGTCTGATTATGACAAAAAATTAATGATAAAGACTGTGATGAATACACCAAGCTCAATTTAAATAATCATGACCAGGGGGGAACAATTAGAAATTACAGCACACAAACTTACCAAAAGCCAATAAATTTAGACTGACAAAGTGAGAGAGTTTAAATCTATCACTGGAAGATAGCAAAACAATCAAGAGAGACATCACAAACAAACAAGCAATGATTAACACGAGGCACTCTAGCACTAATCCAATCACAATACATAAAACAGAGCTCTGGGTCAGCTCAATAAGATACAACACAATGTACAGAGATGCTACTACAAACAACAGTTGGAGTGATGCTATGGAAAAGTAGCTTTTCTCATTAACTGTGCTTCTACACCAGCAGTAAACACAGAAGAGGATTGCCATGAGTAGTACAATGAAGATTATTGTCACAGAATTTGATATGTAGTACAAATAATCTAAATTTTGTTGGAGCGTTGGAGGAGTGGGGGTCTAAAAAAGAGGAGAGAGAGCGGGGAAGAGAAAGAGAAACAATAAAATTACAATACCGTACAAGATGATTTATTGGCAAGGAATTAATATTGGCAATTGGTGGTTCTATGAAGAAATCGCCAATATAAAATCTGCCATTTTGTTTCAAACTGAGCATGCTCAATAGCATGTGGCACAACATTGCCAATATAAAATTTGCCAATAACTTTCTACAGGAAAATTTGCCAAATATTACTCTCGCCAATAAAACATCTTGTACAGTAGTTACTAACTTCTTCATAAGGGACAATCAATACAGTAAAGTCTGAGAGATGAGGACAGGAACAGCTTGTTGAGTTGGGATTGTTTACGGTTGCCTGGCAACCAGACTCCACCCACTTATTCCGTGTTGCATTCCAAGTGACACAGAGAGACGTTAAACTGGAATTTAACTATAAAAAAGAGTGGCACAAAATTTTTAAATGTTTGTATACATGTAGATGAGCTCCACTAGCAACAATTTTTTATCACATTTTGATACACATTGATGTCCTTTGATAGAGAGTTTGAGTGGATTCCGACAACAAATTTTGGAATTATGAGCATTTTAAAATGAGCTAATTTTTTTAAAGCATGCATGAACTAGAGGCCATGATTAGTTTTTCATTTTATAATACACATCAACTATTTGAGCTGATTATAAAATTATTTTTTTTGATACACACACTCACTTCAATTGGATGAGGGAAAGTAATGTTAATGGGTGTGGCTAATTGTGTGACACGCCCACCATTCATTAACAGTTGTATAGACCAGACTGGTGATCCAACAATAGCATCAGGTGATAGGTCAGTGTATGGGAGAGAGAGGGAGAGATCGGAATAATGAGTCAATGAGATTGAAAAGTTATCATTATCTAAAAATAAATAAAAAATACATGCAATTAATGCACATGTACTAATAATTAACAAAAAGCACCAATGAGTTTTTATTACAGATACAATGTACCATTACATTGTAATTGCTATTATATAAAATTATAATTTTCAAGAGTAGATAATGCAATTATTAATGACACTAGTATAATTTCAGCTCTATCACTGCATTAAAAATACAAATCTACATTATAGAATCATATACATAATTACAAATGAAAAAATAATACTAATATACTAACCTGCTAGTGGTATAACTCCATTGGGTACACTAACTCCAGTAGCAGTACTACCATTAACATTAAATTCATACCCACTATACACTCTACCATTATAAGCACTGACACTCATACTCAACCCATCTCCTTCAACAGTCAAACTCTCCCCAATGGAAAGACTGGATGCACTCAGGACCCCAAGGTGCTCTGTCAGATTCAATATTATACCAGCGTTACACCCGGTCTCCTCCCATACTTCTGCTAGTTTTGAAGAACCCAAAAGTCCGAGTACTTCAGCTAGAGGTTTGAGCCCAGAGGAGGTGAGAGGGAGGAGCGTGTCAAGGTTGAGGATCTTGGCTAGTATGAAGACTGCACTATCAAGATCCCGACAGTACAGTCTGGGGGATGAGGAGAGGACACTCTCCAGTTTGATGGATACTGCGATGGTTTCATTTTGATCAGAAGGAGGCTCTCCTGTTAGGTCTTGTAACTGGGAAAAAAAAATTTTTTTAGTAATAAATTAAAAAAACAACTCAATTTTATTATTATAGTCAATGATGTGATTTCTTACTATAGAGTTCAGTTGGACTCCAGTGAATGTCATGCAGTTATTAAAGTTTGGCTCCAGCCACATTCCATCAGAGCTACACTGACGAGTGGCAATACCTGAAATTATAATTAATAATAAATTAATGAAATTGGCAAGATAAATATTTTGGTGAATTTGCTTGTGGAAAGTTAATCAGCAAATTTTATACATTGGTAATTTTGTACCATGTGCCATTGAGCATGCTCAGATGAAACAAAAATGGCAGGTTTTACTTTGGCAGTTTGTTCATAGAACTACCAATCACCAATATATTAATTCTTTGCCAATAAGTCATCTTGTATGGTATATATTTATGTATCACTGATTACGCTACAGTAGTATTGATAAATTATAGAGCCCATACCAATAAGAGGTGTAGGACATTCCCTTGAATCAACTCTTCCTTTATCCGTTTGACTCCACAAAACATCCCCAGCTTTCTCTCTCGGGCAACTCTCGGTAGAAGTCTCAGAACAAGGCAGTGTATAGTCCTGCCTAGGATTGAACCAGTAGGGGCAGGAATCACATGCATCAGGGAAACCATCTTGATCTGTATCAAGGCCAGAGCAGCCCTATAAGTCATGTGATGATCGCATGATGATAAATTAATGTAATTTGTACTTGTGGCAACGAAGACCGGCAGATTATAGGATCATCAAGGTATGATCCACTAGGACAGTCCTCACAGATAGAGGAATTAGTACAATCAGCCATTGGATCGCATAATGAACAATCAGCTAATGGAGAGAAAGGGAGGGAGAGAGAAAGGAGAGAAAGAGGAACAAACAGAAAAAATAATATGTTAATGATACCTCTCTGACTTTAAGT
This sequence comes from Amphimedon queenslandica, assembly GCF_000090795.2. NCBI lineage: Eukaryota > Metazoa > Porifera > Demospongiae > Haplosclerida > Niphatidae > Amphimedon > Amphimedon queenslandica. The sequence continues at coordinate 208,981 of NW_003546291.1, read as the reverse complement.
ATTACTAGGGTATTTATTTGGCTCACCATTAAAATCATGAGAATTCTTCCTTATCTCATATCTCCCAATGCAGTCCCTCCCCATTACTGTCTGCATTACTGATCCAAGGAAGTGAGTGGAGATGAGGCCGGCCTTAGAGTCTGAGACAAGATTGTACATGACAGCAGTTACATTATAACTAAAATAAAAAGAAAAAAATAATGCTAAAGCAGCTCCATACACACAAACTATAATAAATGTATTAAAGAAATCCAAGAAGGAATTTTTTGATATTCATAGAATTTTAAATCAAGATTTACTGCATCTACAAGTAAATACACAAATGGACTAAAATGCTTCACACATACATGTATAATGTATCTAATCATCATCATAATTATTATTAAATACTGTATCGGTAGACTATAATAGTAGGAAACTTGAAGGGACTAAATTTAGGTAAATTGCTGAATTTTGTGGATCATCAAATTTCAGTTTGGAAAATTGTGGCCACGTGCTTGAGCATAATGGCTCAAATTGGCAGGTTTCTATTTTGGCAAAATTTAACTCCCTCCAAAATTTCCTACTATACAGTACTTGTTTGATAGAGAGAGGTTCAGCTCCAGTGTGGTTGGTAGTACAAAACTCTCAAGCTCTCTTAGAATCTGTAAAAATACAATCACTATGTGATAATATCAGGATAATATTTATACCTCTTCCTTTATAAACTGATTGGAAGTATCATCACCATTGGCATAATATAAATTATCAATGACAAAGGAACCACTTACAAGAACACCCTCTAAAATAACAACAACAACAACAACAATAATAATAATAATAATAATTTTTATAAACTACAAATAACATGTATTAAATGAATTCATTGGACTCGTTTTTATTGTATTAATGATATTGGCAATCATACATGTACACGTACCTCTGCAGCCTTCGGGACCAAAACCTACAAAACCGGTCTGACAAGAATCACAATGATCCCCAGTAACCCCAGGCTTGCATGGACACTTTCCATTATCATCACACTAAAGGAAGAAAGGGAGGGAGAGAAAGGGGAAAGAAAGAGAATAGAAAGAAAAAAGAAACAGAACAAATAAGATAGTTTCTTGACAATTTGGTACTTACATGTACATGTACTTCAGTTGAGTTAGAGCCAGTTCTGTTACAATTGCAAGGTTTACAATCAGAACCATAAGTAGCAATATCAGGCTACACAAAAAAACATTAACAACAATAACATTAAAAATAAGTAAAGATAATAACAATACTATAGTACCGTATAGCTCCAAATTTTCGTCAGTCAAAAATTTCGTCAAAATCTTAATTTCTTGTTAAAATTAATTTTCGTCAATAAAAATTTTCATCCTTTTTGTTATTAATCTGCATGCTACCCATGTGGAACAAAAATTTCGTTGATTAAAAATTTCGTCAAGCAAAAGTACCTGACAAATTTGACGAAAATTTGGAGCTATACGGTATTTGGGTATATGCATGCAAATACTAACTTGAATGAACAGAAAACATATAAGATATTCCTCACAAACACATACAGATAAACCCCATATGGTATGGTAATATCATAATAGGCTTACATTGCATTGACAGACACCATCCCTGTTACATATATCAAAAGTGGTTCCTTCTCTATCACAGGCACACGGTACACATTCTTCTGGTGCTCTAAAGAAACCAATCCTGCACGAACTCCCTAAATTTATCTGACAATCAAGACCAACATATGGAGCTGCGCATACACAAGTGAATCCTAAAAGGAGAGGAACAGGGAGAGAAGAATGAAGAAAAAACTTATTACAGAACATTATAAGCAGCTTTTATATTGCAACCACCAGCCAGCAGAATTTACATGCAAGAACATGTGTATCACTCTCTCTCTCTCTCTCTCTGATCTTTCTCACTCTTCCTCTCCTTTATTACCATCATCCTCATAAAAATTAAAATTACAAGTCCCTCCATGTAAGCAGTTGACTGGCTGGTTGCAAGGCTGGACACAAGTCCCTCCATTATGAAAATAGGATCTGCTGCTGTCACACATACAACTGGAGGCCCTCCATCCTTCAATACAGTAACTATTAGCTGGACACCCAGTGTATGAAGAAGAGCTCGAGTCACATGGGCTTTTATTAGAGCAACCAGTGACAGTCCCAATCAACGTAACATTATAATTATCATCGTCAACAGTTTCAGAGTTTATTCTTAAATTCCTAATGCAGCCATCATAACTTCTACTGTGAGAGCCTTCTCGCCCACCTAACTCCACTCTGGAGGTTGCTATGGTTATGGTTTGGTTGCTATCGGCGACGATCCTTTCATCGTCAATTGAGAGGCGAGTGAGAGAGGATGAGAATGATAGTTTGATTCCGTGCCAGTAGCCGTCATTGACTCGGGCATCAGCTGTTAATGAGAGTGGGCGGAGCATTGGAGAGGAGGGACGATAATTGAATATTAAGCTCCCATAGAATAGCTAGAAAAATATAACACAGCAAAGAAAACAATAAAACAAAAATTACCAAAACTACACATTAATTTTAATAGACTAACAATACATACATGTACATGATGTATATATACATGTAATGTACATGTATGTGCATTGCAAAATTTTTACAAATCGGCAATTCTAAAATTTTACAAAAATTCCCAAGTACATCACAAACTATACGACAAAGATACAAAATTTTGCAATTTCAATTTTTGCATATTTATAGCGACATGTAATTTTCCATTATATACCAAGTGATAAATACACGTACATGTACATGTATAACCTTACCTCAAGATCTCCTTTATCACCAATAGCTAGTACATGAGTGTATCCATCCTGGAGTGTCCTCATATCAAAGGAAATATTCATGACATTAAATGGAGATGAGTACGACATAGAAGTACCAGCAGAGATAGAACTCACTACATAACTGGAGGAAGAGGACCCATCAAATGAAATTGCCTCTGTAGCATCATTACTATCAGAGTGGCAACGGGATCCATTCCAAAATTCAATGCACTTGCCATCACCACCACAGCTTGACTGGCATGAACTGGAGGACTGAGGACAGCCTGGTAATAGACTGGCCCCAGGGTGGGTGGGGACGCTCGAAAAATCGACTAGTTTGCCGTTTCGTTCTCCGCCAATTTTTACGTTGCTGAGACAACCGGTGAACTGGGCCAGCGAGGGAATCTGATTGGTGGATTCTCCAAGAGAGTTGAAGAGGTAGAGAGACGAGTCCAAATTTATGATCCTAAATAATACGAGCATTTTAAATTTTGACCAAAACTGACTCAAAAAGTTTTACTAAATACAAAATGCATTCTAATACACATTGATACCTTCATGTTACGTATGCATGTACATGTACATATACGTAGAAAGTTTGATTGGATCATAATCTATAATCAGGAATGAATGATTATCCACTCTTGCTACAATTTAAATTCATGAGCAATTTTTGAGAGGCATATACATGCATTTAAGTCTATACATGTACATACATGTACATGTACATGTACAATTGCATACATGTCTGACATGAGAATAACATTTTAAGCAAAGTATGAACATGTAATTACTCAAAGAGATAGGGAGAGAAAGAGAGGCAGTTAGATAAAGACCAGTACTGATAATAATAATCACATTAATTATCTCCAGTCCATATCATGTCACTGTGTTGACATAATGGTGTGTAAGTGATCCAATACCCACAATAGTAAATAATGCATTAATGAGTGATTCTCAGTGTGTGGGTGAGTATGAGGGATTGGCAGAAACAATTTCAAGGACAATTAAGTCTGACTTGCCTCATTACCCATTCACTAGTGATAGACATGCTCTCCCACCATTTATACAAACACCTACCTGTACTATGTACAGTGACCACGTAGGTACATGTATTACTCAAACACATATAAGTACTACTAAACACTGTACTACTATATAATATGCAATGTACAAGTAATACTAATTAAAGCAATGTCCTACACGTATATAGAATGCATGTACAAGCATGATATGTGCTAAGGAATTTGGGTTATTGTGTTTTTAAATTCTCTCCATAAGTATGTACTAACAAAATTCCTGGCAGATTATTGGAGGCATATATGAACATCTGTATGGTGTGTCTTATCTGCTGTGTACACTATTAAGGACTGAAGTATGCAGTTATGATGAACTGAATGTACATGCTACATAATAATGCATTAGTTTAATATAAATGTATTTAGATGTATATGTTATATTGTATCACATTGTATCACATATGAAGGTCAGAGAGGGTAAGGGGGAAGGGAGACAACAGATAAATAAGGAAGGATCGTTTGTTTAGCATCACGAAGCATAAAATAATTTTTATTAAACACACGCAATACTATGACACAATTATTGCCATAACAATAAAGAATGCAATTATTATTCATGCTCTTTACTTTGATGAGGTCTGAACTGGTATTGATACAGAACAGTTGACTATGTCACGTTCGAGGATAACTTCTGACTCAATGCAATTACCAAGGACAATATCAAGAGTCTTAAAAGGAGAGAAATGAAAGATAAAGACAGTGAAATTGTACATACACATACTTGTAAACATCATTTATAAACTTAATATGCAGTATACATACGAGTATATATGCTGACACTTCATGTACATGTAATTGGTTGATAATAAACAATCGTGCCTTACCATGTCATTCAATCTGAATTCCACAGAGTGCCACTGTCCATCATTCAAAGAACCATTCTTACTGGATAGTGTAGTCCTAACTGACCAGTTCCCCCACCTCACACTAACCTGTAGGTTACCAAGGACCAAACCTATTGCTATGTAGTCTTCACCATTATTAAGTTGCCCTGTTGTAAGAAAGGATGATGATAATAATACATGTACATGTACATGTTGTGTGTAATAGTGTTTGTAAAGAAGGTACGTTATGACTATGAACTAAATCATTTTTATTCTCTAGCAATCAAATTTTGTAAGGTCAATAACTTAACTTCTCAATCTTACAAACATTTCTTGAGAAAAGATAGACAAAATATTTAAATTAAAAAATTATTATCCTCTCTCTTCTCCATTTCCCTCTATTTCTCTCTCTCTCTCTTTACCTGCATGAAGCAGCATAGCATTCGGTTGGACTCCAATAAAATCAAAACTAAACTCGACCTCCCTCTGCCTCCCCAGCGGCTCCAGACTAGCCCCTCCTGCCCCAGAGACCCTCGCCACAGTCAACTCACAGAGTGGGCCAGTATATCCAGCTGGACAAGAAGTACAGGAAATAGTCCCCTCACTCTGTATGCTACAGGAGCCACCATTGAGGCATGGGTTAGGGGAACAGGCACTGCAGGGAGCGCTGAATCTACACGGAGTGGAGCAATTCTTACCAAAGGTGAATGGAGGACAGGAGCAATGGTAGTCATTGATAAGATCAGTACAGACAGCGTCATAGTCACAAGGGGAGGGCTCGCATTCGTTTAGCTCTGATGTACACTTGGAATCATATCCTCTAGGGCAGACACATTTATGAGCGGAGGCTGATGATAGGGACTTCACTAGGAGAGACTGTGAGGTGATGGTCTTGTGAGGGAGAGCAAGAGAGACATAAGGAGAGCATTGGCGTAATGGATTAGGACAAGGAGACGAGGAGCAAGAATCAAGCATGACTGCTACTGTCCAACTTAATGCAGAGGAAATGTGCCCAATCTCTGCTTCTATTGTCCTCCTTAGCTCTAGACTTGACTTGTACGTGACTAGATCCTTTTCTTTGGCAGCAATGACTACTTTAACACCACGGGCTCCAGGTAGCTCATCAACACTAATGATATGCAGGCACTCGTGCATACAGGACAGCATGTGGGAGAGAGCCGAGCGAAAAGGAGAGAGAAACCTCCCCAGGAAGTGATCGAGGGAGAGATTAGGAAGAGCGAGAGAGAGAGTGTGATCAAGAGAATCATTAGTGAGTAGATTAGCATATACAGTTATAGTCTCAGACCAGATCACTCTACCATCAGTCACTGATATGTTAAGCTGATGGCTACCACTAGTGATAGTGTTGAGCACATACAGGGAACCTTCAGTTATCCTAAAATACTTATCAGCAGAACATGATGATGGGTTTAACGACAAACCAAATCCATTCCGTCTTTGCCCGTTGACAAAAGTTCCCAAATCGCCGAGAAGAGAAACTGATGGCAACAGATAACTAAAGGTACTTAAGAAGAGTGAGGATGGGCGGAGTTGAGGACGACTAGGCCCCACAAAAACACGTACATGTACACGTGCAGTGTTGTAAAGACCTGATGATGAAGTGGCTTTAGCTAATAGAGTATAACTATTAGGAGCTGATAGTTCAGTTAGAGTATCAAGGGAACCAGTGGCTGAGTTGAGTGTGAATATGTCACTACTACCAACCAGTGAATAAGTGATAGGAGAAGAATCTTGAGTAATGGCATTGAGGACTAATAGCCCCTTGGAAACTGGTAGGGGAGCTTGAACACTAACAGTGTAATACTCCTGTAAGAACACAGGAGTGGTATCAGGCTGGTCCAATACAGTGATACTGACTGTAGCTTCAGTGTGGATGGACTTGTTATATTCGGCCACCACTCTAGCAGTGAGTGATGGATATCTCTCACGATCTATTGGCAAAGAAGAGACTAAGAGTCCTAATGGGCTGATGGTCAGGTACGCCAGGACATCAGGAGAGCCAATAAGCTTGTAAGTTATTTCAAGATGACGCGGTACTTGAGGGTTTTTCAGTGATAAAGAGAGGATTGGAGTACCTGGTGGTGAGTTTTCAGTAATATTACCAGAATAGAAGGAACGAGAGAATGAGATAGACTGAGGCATAATGTCATTAATAACTATTACTACAACCTCAGCTGTAGACGACAGACTCGGGCTGCCCCCATCGCTCACAACTACGCTAAAATTATACGAGCTTGTTTCCCAGGGTTTAGCAATGCTTGGGAGGGCATTAATTAGAAGTAGCTCTCCGTTGGGCAAGAGACGAAGGAAGGATGGTAGAGAGGTTGAGCTGAGATGAGTTGTACCGTTTGATGATCCTGGGTCATCCAGATCAGAGTAGGTAAGAGTTAATAGTCTAGTATTACGAGGTGTACTGGATCTTGCTGTTACCTAAAGAATAAAGATTATTAATGTGACAGTGTTAACATATGCACATTGCGTAATGTACATGTACATGTACATGTAACTCCAATATTAAAAATTATCGTCAAATATAGAAGGCAAACACATTTTTTATTTTGTAATTTTAATACATGTTTAAGCTCTCACTATGAACATGTACATGTAGTCATGTACATGTACATGAAGTGCTTGACAATAACAATATGTAAAGTCCATTTGCATTCACCTGAGCCCAGGAAGTGATTAGAAACCCCACCCAATAATTAACACAATGCAATAATATTGTGAAAAGTATGGCTGTACTTTTTGCATGGGTTATACAACCAACTTGGAGCTAAAGAGCTAAAGCTGCTTCTTAAGTAGTACAATAGATGCGGCAAAAGGAGAGGAATGCACTAGTATGTTTATTTTTACAATAAAACTTGTAAGTCAAAAGTTATTGCAAGAAAACAAGGGCTCAGGTGAACACAAATGGACTTTAGTTATATGTAGTTCTGTACATTAATGAATGTTAATGTACAGAAATTCAAATTTCAAACAATTTATCTTAAATATTGTTTACTGAATAAAATGACAGAGTTTTAGAAACACTGATAATCAGGAAATGACACATGTATATGTACATGTAAAGTGATTAGTGTCACAATGTTTGGGCATTTCCAAAAGATAACACAGATTTGACTACATACACACACACACCTAATTAAATAAACAACACATTATTGTGCTTTTATTAATAGAACAACTTAAGTTTGTTCTTGTCACGTCTTGATGCACTCAAGTTGGAATCAGCTCAAACTTTCTACATAGCATACAGGTACATGCACAAGTACATCAATGTGTATCAAAAATTTAATAACAATTGGAGGTGATCTCGGAGCCAATTTTACAAAATCAAAAATTTGCAAGTTTTAAAAATGCTCATATTTTGGAATTACATGTAACTGAAACGTATCACATCCATTATTAGTATTGACTAAAATAGACACAGGTAGCATACAGGATACAAAATACTTTTAAAAATTAGTTCAGCACTAAATTCAATGTACATGTACACATCAGTAGTACCTTGTAGATTCTTTGATCAAATACCGGTGGATTATTAACGTCCAACACTCTCACTTCAACACTAATATAACTGAGGAACTTGCCACAATAGACGCCCACAACCAGTGAATAAGCAGAGGGAGAGAGAGGAGAAGGATGGATAGTGAGGTTACCGGATACAGGGTCAATGGAGAATAGACCATACTGGAAGGAGAGAGAAGAATATACAGTCCCAACTGTTCCATATAAGTGCATCATACAAATAGACTTGTACATGTACATACACACAGTGTGTTAAAAGGGTTTATGGGTGAGTGAAACTGGCATGCTGGTACATGCACATGTTTAATGGGGCGCTTGCAATAGCAAAATTTCTTACCACATGTACATATGTACTAGTGTTGTTGTAGTTCCTTGGTACTAGAACTAAATCAATTCTAGTACTGCCTTTTTTTCATAGTTCTAGTTCTAAGAACTAGAACTAGTACTATTTTTACAACCAATGTAAGAACCAGAACTAAACTAGAACTAGTTTATACAAGACTTGTAGTACTAGAACTAAACTGGAACTAAACTTTGCCAGAGTCTCAGTACTAGAACTAAACTGGAACTAAAAGTACATTCTCTTGTGGTACTAGAACTAGTTTGGAACTAGAATTGTAGAACAATATTAGTTGACAAAGAAGGTACTAATTTGTCAGTGAAATATTTTAGTACATAACAAAGACTGAATAACAAATAATGTATGAATTTGTTACTTAGACATAAATTATATATCAATAGACTTTTGAATACTTGTTCAGTTCAAAGCTAAGCAGTGAAAGCATGACAGCAGAAGCAAAAAGAAGCAGCATTTAGAAATTATTTCCAATTAGAACTAAGCTTCTTAAACTCTATTGCCAGAACAAATACAAGAACTATAACTTAGCTCTAGAACTAGAACAATAGCTAAAATTTATTGAAATCTAGTTCTAGAACTAGTACTAGAACTAACTTTATAAAACTATAGTTCTAGAACTAGTACTAGAACTAAACTTTATCAAACTCTAGTTCTGGAACTAGTACTAGAACTAAACTTTATCAAACTCTAGTTCCGGAACTAGTACTAGAACTAAATTTTTTCAAACTCCAGTTCTAGAACTAGTACTAGAACTATATAAAATTATGGTACTACAACAACACTAATATGTACATTATTACAGGTACATGTACCTAGATGTCACATAGCAGTAAGTTACTAAGTGACAATGCCGCCTAATGTACATGTACATGTAAGTACATGTATGATGTACATGCACACACAGACACCATGTGTTTTGTTTAGACTGATATATAAATCTTCAAAGTGTTGGTCAATTAACTAGCAAATCTTAATAATAACAACTGATTTCAATGAACTCACGATCAACATGTACATGTACAAGCATTAATCATTAAAAGACCTTTAGGCTATACTCAATAAAAAAATACCAACAATAAAAGCTTCGTACATGTACATCTAAGTGTCCTTATTATTAATTAATTTTATTATAATTATTATTTCATTACTATAGTCCATAAGTTGTACCTACTCATCTGCTGTTACATGGATCAGTGATTGGTATGTGTCAATACATGTACAGGTACATTACTACTACTACTAGCACTCAATGGATCACGAACAGATCACATTCAAATTTAAACCACACACTAAGGAAGATGCTCACATGTATAAAACATGTACATAATTACAACATGATGTAATTTAATTAGAATTGTACTAATAAAGAATTCTTGCACAAGTCTGTTGTACATGTAATACATTAAAAACGTCATACTAATGTATAAATTACATAGAGAAGGTGCCATGGGTTATTAGTTTAAGGCACTCCTATTGCATCTGTTTTGTGTATCTAGTTCAAAGTTGGTATATACAATGCAGTGGGAAAGGGAAATTTAATTTATTCCCTTCGTTAGAATGTAAGGACATCTCCTACACATTAGGTACCATACCTTAACCCCCTGGCCTTATATCTTCCTTTCTATCTTCATGCACTTTATTCTCTCCCTCCCTCACATACATGCACATACATGTACATGTACATGTACATGTATAACTCACACAATCTCCTGCCAGTATTGTATAATTATTACAGCCCCCACCATCAATCCTAGTCAATACAGTACTCCTCCCATCAGTCGGTCCATCATCAATATAAACAACATACATGTAGCTTCTCTTTTCTATCTCCATTACGTACCTGGTAGGCTCAAGCTCTACTGTGACGCTAGCAGAAAACGAGGAGCCACTACGAGTCACTGCTATTACAGTGAGATTAGTAATGCTTCCATTACGAGGGAGAGAGACAAAGGAGAGGCCACCAGTCACTGGATTAATTTGAACATCATCAGACTACAGGGAGAGAGAGGAGAGGAAGAGAGAGAGGAAGTAAATACTCAATTATTAAGAATTCCAGTAATCAAACACAACACACAACAATACATAATAATAAATACATGTAAATCATCTTTCTGTGTGTACATGTACATGTAAAACATGCCCCTTTTAACTTCTCAACCAAGACCATACATATTTACAAACATGCATAATAATAAACTACATGTAGTCGTGTATAGCCAAAATATTACCAATCAGATCTGCCAAATATGCTAAGCACAATGTACAATAAATACTAGCACATCTGTCAAATATCTACCACAGATCTACAAATGTAAATACATGTATGTTCATAATCTTAATAGATTCATATTTATAATAGAAGAGGTGGATTTTATGTTCATACTACCTCATGCTCATCACATGCCATAATCATTGGAGTCTATTCTCTTTACAACAAGAGACAAAGTGAAAATCACTCGATAAAAGGGACAGGTGTCACTCTCATTCAAACTGCTACTGTTGCTACAATGTACACAGACATATTGTACACACCATGCACCATACAGAATGATGAACTACATCCTATAATATCGCAATATTTGTCATAATAATACTTATGTTATGCATGCAGCATGAGGTCTGAATAATAAACCAAAGAGACAAAACAAATAACATTTTATATCGCACACAAATATAGCATTAATACACTAGCAATAATATTAGCAATAATTAAAATGATACACGTAGGCTGTGGTAGTACAGAAATCGTGAGGTGTGAGCACATTTGATATTTCTTTACTATCTTTTCCATATATAATTTCCAGGATCACAAATAGAAATCTAATAAAGCCTCTGGCAGACAGTCCTGCCTTACCAGAATCATGATAAAGTACACAATGTACATTTACACAAGTACATGTGCAGTATGATAACTATATGATTCAAATTCAATTCAATTGTTATATACACTATCAAACTTGGTACAATTGCAATAGATCAAATTTCATTAATACACATTAAAGATACCTTCAATAACGAGCAACACAGGCTTACAAGTCGAGTAAAAACTACAAAAATATATTACAATGGTACAGGTCTAAACAAAGTAGGAGAATACAATGGAATCGGCTTTATCGCTGTGTACAGTGTTACTAGTGTTTAGTCTTAAAAACATTATATTTTAGTGTTACTGCCTTGTAATAAGAAATCAGAGTGACTGAACTAATAATACGACAACAACTCGGCTTTGCATTGATGGCAGAGGGCATAGGTATCAAATTACTAACATCATAAACTGCCAAACGATACATGTGTCTTTGAGCCAAGCAGACAATAAATTTCTAAAATTAATAATTACATGTACATGTTATACAGTACAATAAGATTAGCACAATTACCATGCACGTACAATATCCGATATACATGCACGTACATGTACATGTACTAAACGAATTATTTATTGTAAGGTGAATTGGGTTGCTTGAGGTTCAGTGATGATTGACATACCATAAGACAGCCCCCATGCACACATTAACAATGTAAACAAAACCCTCACAACTGAGTCACTGTATATCAACCAATCCTCATCCATTGAAGTAAAGGCTGGTTTAAAATATTAGGCTAGTCCTAATATTACGTTGACACTGGAATAGAATCTGGTTCTATTCTAGTGAAAAGCATGCGTCAAAAGATCAAATTGCTTATGCTTTTGATTAAAAGCTGACAGTAAGTTGGCCTAATGACATATTGTAAACCAGCCGTTAGTGTGTTATCAGGTTAGTAAATAGCTACAATGTTAGGAACCATAAATGGGAGGCTGATGCCTAATAAAATCAGCTAAAGAATATAGCCAACTCCCTAGAGCCCATTAATTGATGTATTGTTTACCACACATTGAGAGTCATTGAGGATGTATAATAACGGGCTTTCTCACCCCCTCCCATGCATTAGACTGCTCCCATTCATGACACAACTTCTCACTCCCTCCTACTATTAGCATCCACCAATGGTACAATAACATTATGGGCTCTCTTTCTCTCCTTTCTCTTGGTCTGTTGCTCATCTTTCTTGCTTCATTTACTTTTATTGACATAAATTCCTTATAATCCCTGAACCTCCTCTCTCTTTTAATACATAAATTATATGTTTCTTTCTCTCCCCCTCTCCCTCCCTCTCTCCTCCTCCCCCCTCTCTCTCTCCCTCCCTCTCTCTCTCCCTCCTCTTCTTCCTCTCTCTTCACTTACATTAGTAATAGAATAGTTCACAGCTAGTGGCGAGGAATTCATTGAGTCACTGGATATGTTGCAGACAGACAAATAAACATAACCAAACACTTCGCCAATAGCAGTTTCGTTAGACACAGTAAATAAATACTCCTCTTTGGTAAACCCACCCGTACTGCTATTCTTAGGAGACAAAGAAAATATGATCACGACATTACCAAATACTAGTGGATCAGAGAGGCTACGACCTTCAACAACAATCCTGTATTGGTCCAAGAAGCCAAAGTAATTCACAGTGGAAGATAGGCTTAACTGTCCGCTCATGGAATTCAATGTAAAAAATTGAAAAGCGTTGCTGCCTCCAATGATTGTATATTGAAATGGGTAGCTATCAGCTCTTGTGGCTTCCACTGTGTACAGGTTCTGACCGACACTCTCATTCCCATGCAGTGGTACCAAAATCTCAGATTCAGAGAAAACCGAATCATTTGTTATTACAACAGTGACAAAGGTATACGAGGGGGTAGAGAGAGGTTGGGTGTTTCGGGCGGAGACGGCAAGATTATAAAGTGGAGTCTGACTCTTATTTAACATCCTTGCAGTGTAAAGGAACCCGTTTGGAGAGAGATAGAAATCATCATCTGAGGACTGAGTACTGAGTATCTCGTAAAGTACATGAGATGTGTTATCAACAACAGAGAGCTGTAGAATTTCCTGCCCTATCTATAAAAATAGAAAAAGGAGAGAGAGAGATACAAGTAACGGGTTTGTGGGTGGTATGTGTGCGTGTGGAGAGATGAAAGGGGGTACTGTGTAGAGAGGAATGTAAAATAACATTTGCGCAAAGTAAAAGAGGACACGTTGAAAGTGAGACTCATTATCAAACCAGTAATGTGTATGTATCAATGTAAATAAGCATTCCAATTCTCTCCCCAGCCAGCATCACCTCTAGTAAGGACAATAGGGTTGCTAAGGACTTACTGGAGTTGCCTCGGAGACTGAAAGGTGATAAACATTTGAAGAGAAAGTGAGAAGAGAGGCCAAAGGGACAGGTGTGCAGAAACCACTCGTTTTGATGGTGGATATAAGAATGACCAAAGTGACCTGTGTGTGTAGAAGAGAAACCATTCAAAACACATTCCAAAAACCTTAAATAGTAGTAATAATAACAAAAAATGAAGCAGACCAGAATCAGTTACAGTACATGTATTATACATGTAGATACTGAAAAAAGGAGGAGGGAGAGAGAGGGAGAAAAAAGGATAAGGAGAGAGAGAGAGAGAGGGGAGGGAGAGATGGACTACATGTATACAGATTCAGTAAGTACCAGAGCCAGAACGGTTGTTACAATAAATTATCATAGCAGGAGGGGTCTTAGTATTACAATAACTCTACAAAAAAACTCAACAAAACAGAGAGCACTACAAATTCACCAAGGTCAGTATGTAGGTGTAAGAGGTGAAATCCATAGCCTCTTATCAGCTTTCAATGCATAGCCATTATCATAAAGGAGGCAGGTACTAGAGTAGCCAATGGAATATATTCCCAGTAGTGCAACCAATAGCTGCCAGGAGTTGTGCTGGCTGATAGAGGGGAGAGTCACACACAAACTATTCATACTAGCTCCTGCTACTACTGCTTAGGTCATGAATATAAGGCATGTACAAGTATCACACTAGCTACTTTGCATTGTCACACATGGCAGGTATCAGAAAAATTATAACTGAGCTACTCTTATAGAAACGGGGCTGCTGCGAAAGGCCAGGGCAAACCAGACAAAACTATAGCTGGAGGGAATGAGGCGATTGAGTGGGCCATGTGTTCAGGCTCGCTCTCCTTCTCACTCACCAGAGCTCGCAGTGGTCCTCCAATCATGACTGGATGCAGGGAGAGAGAGGCAGAGACGTGTTCTTTGTAGACTGTTATTTTGACTAACAAATCATTACTTCCAGAAAGGAATGTCCTGCTAAGACAGGCTTGAGTGACCAGCAGACTACAGTGTGAAGACTGGTGGTCCCTCTAGCTGGTATTATAAGATCTGTATTCATCGGGTTATTCGGTTTATTATATAGGCGGTAGCCTATATGTAGGATTGAGGTTGATTTTTCAAGATGGCGGCCGTTTTTATGATTTTCAAACACTCACAACTCTTTTATCTTACGTTGTACAGCCTTATAAATGGCTTAGATGAGCTCTCCTTCACTGAGCGATTCTCTTGGTACCTTTAGAGTGGACTGTAATGCAGCCGGAGCATTTCTGGAGAATAGGCCCAAATTCAAATTTCTGCAAAATTCTTCAGACTTTTTCTTCTTCTTCTTCTTCTTCTTTCATCTTTCTTCTATCAACACGGAAATCTTTTAAACCAGAGAGCCGTTCAAGTTGGCTTTTACATCATTCCTTTGAGCTTGAGTCAAGGACTGGACATGTGGCTTCAAAAAGAAGCAAGGACAGAGAACAATGGAAGACAAATTCCAGCTGCAGCACCGCGTGGGTTTGTGGTTTGACGCCATTTTAATTTATGCGCACGTGATTAGCATGAATATGATTAACCTAACCACATAATCATAACAGAAAGTAATTTTATAATTTAAGAAAAAAGAATGGAAACAAGTAAATAAAAAACATTAAAAATGGAAAAGTAGTAGGATTAAATTGTAAAAAAGTAAAGAAACAAGAGGGTACTTGCAAAGTGGTGTGATAACAAATCCTACACCATTGCATGAAAGACATGGCTTCATAGTTTATCATGTAGTAGCCTGTGTGGATAATTACAATGCTTTTGGGTAATATCTTTCATGCAGTGGTGTAGGATTTGTTATCACACCACTTTGCAAGTACCCTCTTGTTTCTTTACTTTTTTACAATTTAATCCTACTACTTTTCCATTTTTAATGTTTTTTATTTACTTGTATTAATCGATTCCACAGCTAATTATTTATTCATGATCCGGATCCAGACGTCTAGAATGTAGATTGATGCACTTTCCTTAGATGCAGTCTCTTTGTAATTTTGTATGCAGCTGTGGAGCATTTAGGCACTGTGATAGAGACTCACTTTATTGTAAAATCCAGCAACAAGAAATAGAAAATCAATTTTGAAAGGCAAAAAAAGAAACACGTGGTCTAATCTGTCATTACAATAAACCACGCCTAAGATTAATTTGTAAAAGGGAGTGGCTAAAGTGTACGAAGGTGCACGGGACCGTTAGTCCGTTACAAGTTGCACTTCTCCCAAAAGTCGAGGGCCATAATTCTCTCTCTCCTCATGGCAGGACAGCCTCCTGTAAGAGAGAGGAGAGGGAGGGAGAGTGAAAGATTATTAACTTTTTTTGTGTTTATTGTTGTTTGTCTTTTTTTCATAGTTGCCTCCAAATTATATTCCCGTTTTTGAGAGCTACTGGCTACAATTGGAAGGTAGTTCATCTGGTGATGTTAATGCCATTACTGCTGCAGCCTTTCTCAAGAAATCACAATTAAAGGAGGCACTCTTGCACAAGGTGGGTGACCACGCCCTTTAGCTGCCACGCCCTTTCCTGATATTGTTATTTTTATCACACCTTTTATGATTATTTCTTATTGCATTAGATATGGGATTTGTCCGACCCTGGTGGAAAAGGATACCTTGATAAACAGGTACATGTACATGTATTAAAATCTTAGTAATGTTCATGTACATGCATATTAATTAAATTGCGTAACCTAATTTATTATTATTATAAGATTAAGAGACATTATAAATCCTAATTTTGATCTTTTTCCTTTCATTATTATTTTAGGGTTTCTTTACAGCATTGAGGCTAGTTAGTGCTTGTCAGTGTGGTAGGGAGCCGTCACTTAAAAACATTCAAGCTATTGATCCGCCTCCGAAATTTGTTGGTGTAGAACCATCTGCCTGGGCTATTGATGTAGGCTATCTCCCTCCCTCCCTCTCTCTCTTTCTCTCTCCCTTCCTCCCTCCCTCTTTCTACTCTCTCTTTCTCTCCTCCCTCTCCCTTGTGTCTTTCCCTTTCCTTGTTGTGTACATTAACTCCTCTGTGGTGTGTCCTTGTATCACACTTCTAATTCTACAACTAAAGGGCCTCCAGTGTATTATCCTTGTACCTGTTTTGTGAGTATTTATTTATGTTTTGAGCACATTTTGTTTTCCTATAGTGCCAATCCCAGTACATTATGTACTGTCTAATCACTTGTATTTTCATTTTTCACATTTAATTTGTTGATCAGCATGTCCCCATGTGTATGGACTTTATCTTCATGGTCTTTATCTTTATTCCCTCTTTACTTTCTTCCTCCTCTCTAGGCTAATGAAAGGTCAATGTCTAATGCAAGATTTGAGGTGAGGGCCAGAAGACTGTAAAAGTCACTCATAAGCACATGATACATACATGCACTGTACTCACAAAGTAGAACTTGTTATTTTGGCTGACTGGCACTTTATGTAAATTAATTCCTGGGAATTAGGAGCACATGCATATCCACATTTATTGTAATATAAAATGCACATGTGTATCAATTCATTAATTCATTTACATACATGTTATTATTATTATCATGGACTGCATGTTAGTGAGTTTATGCCTGTATTATTGCATTGGGACGATTTTTATATACATGTAGTATGATATTATGATATTGATTTCTTGTTATATAATAGCATATACAGCACCTGCTTTATTTTCTAAACCATGTACTATACATGTGCATGTACATACATGTATCTACAAGATATAGTACTGGATCAATGTCAATCTTATTTCTATTTTTTATATAATTTGCCCTCTCTCACAATATTTCTCTTCATATTTTACATAGATGTACATGTACAGCACTGGTCAGCAATAAGTTGACAAATGAACGATAGCTAAACTAGAGTAAACTAGTTTGGTGAACGCAATAAAATGTGATAATACACAGATAAGCAACCACATTATGTTTGAATATACATAAGTTACATTTGCCAGAGACTGTGGTAGCATTTGAGCATGGATAATGTTAGTTTACAACTAGTATGTCACTATGAAAACGATAAACTATAGCAAACTTAAACGCAACTTAAACGCAAATTACGTGTCAACTTATTGCTGACCAGTGCTGTATACATACATGTATCTTTCCTTATTATTTATTATGATATTTTTACGTAACCCAGAATTGAAACTGATTTCATTTAAAATACACATGCGTGCGTTTGACACTTATGGTAAACTGTTGTTTGATATTGTTACCGACTTACTGTGAGTGTTAATGTTTACTTTGCAGTTTATCGTCAGCTGTTGGTGACAAATGGACAATGTGTTTATTTTAAAAGTATTTTTAAGGTTTAGAAAACTTCTGAAAGCTAGTTAGTACATGTATAGTGTACATGTACTTGTACATACATGTACTAAGTACTAACTAGCGCTCATGTACGTTGACCAGCTTTGTTGATACATTTGTACATGTACAATGTACATGTATAATGTACATGTATATTGTATATGTTCTGTAGGAAGTTTAATATGTGGCACTTTGGTTTGGCAGTAGTCAACATGTGATGGTTTTGATTTGATGTATGACATTTATTAAACTATCTTAGGCTCAAAATATTTATATTTAATATCATATCTGGCAACAACATACAAAGCATTTCTTAACTGCTACCTGTATCTCTCACTCTCATATATTCCATCAGTTTCACTAGAATATCTTGATCCTGCTTTGCCATCTCTATGCCTACTACCCTAAAGGAAAGTTTACAGTTGACATAAAATGCAACACAGAATTAAAATTTGACGAGTTAAATTTGTGTCAAATTCAAAGCTTTAGTTATGTCTAAAGGTCAGATTGGCCATGTAATTTATGCTTTTCATTGACTGTAGATTAGGTTTTACCCTAGCACATCCTTCAGATAAGCATACATGTAGGTACAATGTACATACATGTACATGTACGTAATTTCAATCTTGAATTACTTAATTGAAGCTGCATGTACATGTACACCAAATTAAAGTACAGTATGTAATATAGAATATTTTACATGTATAGTGTATGTCAGTACGTGTATCTGTTAAAATATCCAGATAAAAATATACTGTATGTTGCTTGGAATAACCTACATGTACATGTACACAGTACATTTGTATTAGATTAGGGGAAACATATGGCATATGGTATCATATGGCATTGAATAGAATTATGTACAGACTTACATTCTACATTTGCACACGTATACATGTACATGTAGTTATAGGATCATTAGGTAGGTGCATGTATAATGTAGTCTGCTATTAAGTTGATTATTTTTATTTTTGTTTTTTCTTTGTAGCGCTTGCAGCCAATTAACGGATTGCTGTCCGGAGAGAAAGTTAGGAATTTCTTAATGCAGTCACAGCTTCCTGTTGATGTACTAGGAAAGGTAAGACATGAAAGTAACAAATACTCAACCGCTCTCCTTCCTCCCTTTTAGATTTGGAATTTGTCTGATTTAGACAGAGATGGTAGTCTAGATGCTGACGAATTTGCTATTGTAA
This sequence comes from Amphimedon queenslandica, assembly GCF_000090795.2. Taxonomy (NCBI): domain Eukaryota; kingdom Metazoa; phylum Porifera; class Demospongiae; order Haplosclerida; family Niphatidae; genus Amphimedon; species Amphimedon queenslandica. Next base: position 189,670 of record NW_003546291.1, on the reverse strand, counting down.
GTGAGAAATAACGATATTTTAAATGATGATTCGTTATTTTAGTCACTATGTAACAATTCAATACTGTATAGCGGGTAAATTTGGAGGGACTAAATTTTGGCGAATTGCTAAATTTTGGTGATTGGCGGTTTTTAATTTGGCGAATTTGTGGCCGCATGCTATTGAGCATGCATATAATGGCTCAAAATGGCAGAATTTTATTTTGGTGAATGGCTATCAAAACGCCAAATTCACCAAATTTAATCCCCTCTGAAATTTCCTACTATACGGTATACATTTACTAAACCTATTTTTATTACCTGTTACTATTTTTAGGCACTAAAGTTGACGTCATTAGCTCAGAAAGGTGAAGTCCTTCCACTGGTTCTTCCCCAGTCCCTCATTCCCTCTACTAAAGCTGCTCGTCTTGGTCTGGCTCCTCCGGCTGCTGTCACTGGGTCTCTCTCCACCAGAGCACAGTCACCAGTAATGGGACGGACTGTAAGCTACAGTACATCTCTCTGTGTGTTACTATTTTTAATAACAATGTACATGTACAGTAGAAGGCGAAAAAAAGGATAAATAGCAACAGTAGTACGCAGGTAGTGCGTAGGTAGTAATTTACTTCGTTACTCTTTGCTGCGCTACCCCCAGGAAGTACTGCAGTACTGCCCAGTCACATGTTCTGTAGTAGCAAGCGCTCACGCACTCTAGAGGCTCTCAAATGACTTGTGGATGCTTCTCTTGGCTGTCTGTGCTCTCCAAGTTCAACTCTATTGCTGCTCTTTGCTGTTAGAAGGCTGTTTATGACGCTTTTCGCCCGATTCACTGTCGAGCTACTGTCCTGCTGCTGACCACGTGAACTACTACCACTGGCGGGTTTGCGCATGCGCAACGAAGGAGTAGCAAACTACCTACGCAAAAGTAGAGTAGCTACTTATCTTTTTTTTCGCACTGTACTGTATGCATGTACTTATGACAAATGAATTTTATTTGTGATGGGCTATTTTTAGTTCATTGCATTTTTGCACACACGATTTTTATTGTTACTATTCTTAGTAGCGTTTTACACATTATTACTATTATAGAATCTTAACTGATGCTTAAAATGTGATACATATACAATAACAGTTGTTATTGTTATTATGCATCAAATATATGTTGCTATTAATATTATTAATATTTCTATCATTAATTTTGTTATCATTAATAGGGCAATGACTGGGTGGTGACTCCTGATGTCAAAGCTAAGTATGATACATATTTTGCCGGTATTGATAAAGATCATGATGGGATCGTCAATGGAGAGGAGGCTAAGAGTTTATTTATGTCGTCAAACTTACCTCCTAACATACTAGCACACATCTGGTGAGTATAGAGATATTTACATAATGTACGTGTAGAAATAAAGGAATATGGCCTTCGTCCAATTTGGCACAAATTATTTTGTCTTTTGTGCCAAGTGAAGACTGAGTTTCCTCTTATCAGCTCGAGTAAATTGGCCCGTTTGTTAGTGAAAAATAATGGAAGGAGGAGAAGAGAAGGAAAGAGAGAGGGGGAGGCTCAGGGAGAATTAAAAATTATTAAGTGTGTGTGTGTGTGTGTGTATGGAGTAAAGCAAAGGTTGAACTTGAACAAATCTTTTTATTTTCTGCCTTTTCTTTCTCCCCTCCACCTCTCTCTCTCTCTCCCCCTCCCTCTCTCTCTCTCTCTCTTTCTCTCTCTCTCTCTCTCTCTCTACAGGAGATTGTGTGATATGGACAATACTGGTCGCCTCAATAAGGAGCAGTTTGCTCTTGCTATGTACCTGATAGCAGAGAAGGTCAAAGGGCGTGAGGTCCCGACTGAACTGGCACCAAACATGATACCACCATCAAAGAGAAAGGGGGCGGGATCTGGTGGGGGCGTGGCAGGAGGTGTGGTCTCGTCACAGTCTGGACTATCAAGTACATCAAGTGCTAGTCATTTAGTTACCGGTGGGGCTGGTCTGTTACAACCCACATCATCAAATTCTTTAAAACAATCATCACCATCTTCAGCTCCGCCGTCTTTGTTTCCGAGTGGAGGGGGAGGGGCACCTCCAATATCCTCAGTCCCCTCGTCGCTTGGGGGTGGGGCTATTCTCCAGCCCTCGACAACCACTCAGTCTGGTTTCGGCGGGAGTGGCTCATTGCTTCAACCGGTATCAGTATCCAGTCAGTCTGGTTTTGGCGGGTCTGTCCTCCAGGCCTCAACTGGTATGACGGGTTCTCCGTCTCTCAGGGTTGGAGCCTCCTCTGATTTGTCTGGAGGTTTCTCGGCTGATTTCTCAGCTATTAGGGACCTTGATACGATATCTGGTGAAATAGAGGGGGTCAAGAAGTAAGAGCTGTTAATGTACTGTCTATCCTCAAATAAAAGCCAAGTGCAATTAAATGCCAGGGTAGCGATAAAATGGAACTATAAATATGCAAATTTAGCTTTAAAATAACATACAGTAGATGCCTTGTAGATGCATGTACTAGCTTCCTTAAGCTTCCTCAAGTCTTATGCCTGAGGTCCCTGCTTTGAATCTTACTTTTGATTCAAGTTTTATTTTATTGTATAATTTATTTCGAGGTCCAAATGCTATTTTAAGAAATAGATGCCTGGACTTTTATTTGAGGATATACAGTACATGTACATGTACATTTACACTAATTCGTCCTCAAATTTTTGTTTTTAAATTTTTTTTGGAATTAATTATTGTGGTTTTGTTAATTTTTATCGGATGCTATTATAATTAATTATACATGTACATTGTACATTGTACTAAAATGCTGTTCTAATATACAAATACATGTATATTAAATTTTTACTTTTATTGTTGTTATTGTGTGATATTTTATTTTTATTTTTTGCAGAGAAAAGGAGCAGCTCCAACAGGATATCATGATGAAGAAAGAGCAACTGGCCAAAGGGAAGGAGGAGACCGTCACAATGCAAGGAGAGTATGAGGAAACAACCAAACTAAACCAACAACTGGAGCAGCAGAAGAAAGAACTTCAAAGCAACGTTGAAGAAATAACACTCCAGGTTGGGAGAGAGGGAGGGGAGAGGAGGTGTCAATTTGATAACTTTGATGCCGTATAGTGCCAAATTTTTTAGGGCTGTAAATTTTGCAAATCTGCCTTAAAAACTCTATTTTGCAAATTTATGCCATTTGCCATTTTGTACCGTAATAATTTTGATTTTCGTGGAAGTAATTTTTGTTAATCTTAAAAAAAATTGCGAAATCGGTGGAAATTTACAGCCCTCTAAAATTTTGCACTATACGGTAAGAGAATAGGGAACTAGGGGAGAGTGAATGAGTTTCTTGTTTATATGTACATGTGTATTTGTTTTACAGAAAAATAAACTTGAAGGAATGATCAATGACTTGAAAGCCAAATGCCAACAGGAGAAGGAAGAGGTACTTAAGGATTGATACTTTTTGTCTTACAACATACATGTACATGTACAAATTTACTGTAGATGATATGCAGCTATTCATGTAGCATATGATCTTTTATGATCTTTTGTTCTTTGAATGCAAGAGTTGTGGTTGGATTTGCCAAAATTTGATAGTTTTCTAAATGTTCAAAACTTGAAAATTATTTGTTGGAAACAGCTCAAACTTTCTACATGTACAGTACACAGCATAAGGACATCAATATGTATCAGAAAATGTAATAAAAACTGGGGGTGATTTTGGAGCCAATTTTTGCAAAAAACCATGGGCTATAGCCTTGGGTATTTTTCAAAATTTGGCCAATTTTTCAAAATGCTCATAACTCAAAAAATTTAAGTCGGAATCAGTTCAAACTTTCTACACAGCATAAGGACATCAATATGTATCAGAAAATGTAATAAAAACTGGGGGTGATTTCGGAGCCAATTTTTGCAAAAAACCATGGGCTATAGCCTTAATAAATTTTTTTGAATTTGAAATAGGATCAGAAATCAGTAGTAATGAGTTTATAAGTGAAATTAGTAATAATTATTATAATAATAGCCTTGGGTATTTTTCAAAATTTGGCCAATTTTTCAAAATGCTCATAACTCAAAAAATTTAAGTCGGAATCAGTTCAAACTTTCTACATAGCATAAGGACATCAATATGTATCAGAAAATGTAATAAAAACTGGGGGTGATTTTGGAGCCATTATTTGAAGAAAGCTACATGTACATTGTATCATTTGTATGGGCTGTAAATTTTTAGTTTTTTTTGAAATGGGTACAAATTCACAATACAAATGAATACATGAATGTACAATATACATGTAGCATAATATTTCTATGATTTTTGTTCTTTAAGTGCAAGGTTGTGGTTAGAATTGACTCAAAATTTCTTGGATAAAAAATATATAAATGCCCAAAATTTGATAGTTTTCTAAATGCTCATAACTTTAAAAAAATATTTTTTGGAAACAGCTCAAGCTTTCTACGTCAATTCTGATTGGATTCTGATAAAGATATCAATTATGTATCAGAAAATGTAATAGAATTGGGGTGATTTTGGAGCCATTATTCAAAGAAACTATGGGATATATATGTACATGTAGTTCAAAATTTTGTTAGCTTTTTAAAATGGTTACAATACAATTAAATACAAATACATGTACAATCCTATTCTCTTTCCTGTCTCCAGATTGAGGTCCTCAAGGCTCAGTATAAAGAGGTTGAGGAGAGTAAGAGCCAGCAAGAGTCAGAGATGAGTAAACTCCAGCAGCAGTTCAGTGACCTCAAGCAAGAGGAGGAGTCACTGAAGAACAAGATAGAGAGCACCCGATCAGAGATACACAGGATGCAAACTGAGAACCAGTCAGTACAGAGGGGAATTGACCAGGTAAGGACATGTATGCATGTACACATGTACATGTATGCATGTACATGTATATAATAATAGTTTACATGTAGGTATATACATGTACATATAGAATACATGTACATGTATATACTAATCTTAGTGTGGCATACATGTATGCATGTACATGTACATGTACATTGTATGTGTACTATTTATTCAGAAATTTTGCAAATTTTTTCAGAAAAAATAGTGGTTCATGGACTTCATGCCTTATTTTTGACTGATTGGCAAAAATTTTATTCCTTAACTAAAATTTACCATAATATTACATGTATTTCCTCAAATAAAAGCCTGGGTATCTGTATAGTAAAGTGGCATTTTGACTTCACGCACAAGACTTCGTTAGTTTAAGGCTAGATTTGCATATTTATAGTTGCTACCCCGGCGTTTATTCTCACCCAACTTTCATTTGAGGATATACATGTACATGTACATGTATAGTACCCATAAGGTACATGTTACATGTAATTTAATTTGTTACAGGTAAAGGCACAGATTGATGAGTATCGTAACCAGCAGGGCCAGCTATCAGCTCAACTCTCAGGAATGTCTGTGGTACCTTCATCATCCTCTGATAGCAATGTACACCCAACAGCAATGAGAGTAGGAGAGCTACCCACTGACCTACCACCTCCTAACCTCCTCGGAGAACCTGATGCTGTATCAGCTAGAGCCACTGTAAGGGGAGGGGGAGGGAGGAAATAATATTGAATGTTGCTCTAAAATTGGGCCAATATGGTACAGAGTCTCAGGCCAAATTTTGCCAAAATTGAAAAGGAGGGAATTCTTCATTTTTATAATTTTTCTGATGGATGTACATGAGCTTATGTTGTGTAAAAAATTTTGATTTGATTCTGATTAAAACTGGAGTTTTTGCCAAATTTTTGAAGTTGGTCCAAAAGCCATGCACTATTTATAATTGTCAGCTCATGAAGCATGCTTTGTGGGAAGCCCAGGGAGAGGGGCATGGGCTTGCCTTTGAAGACCAGAAGTTTATTTGCATGGTCATGTACATGTACATGTATATGTACTGTACTCTCATTCACTCTCCCTTCCTCCCTCCCTCAGGCTGGTAGCAGTAGTCCTGTTAGTAGTATTAGTGGTTTCAGTACAGCTTCTCATTTGGAGGATCAAAGTGAAGAGAGGGAAAGGACTGACACAGTGACGGCTGCTGATCCTTTTGCATCATTCCCTGACCCGTTCACTGGAGCCAGTAAGAGAGAGAATGTGCTTTTAAAATTATTACATGATCATCATGTACATGTATCTACACGTACATGTACATTTATATTTTTTCTGATTCACCTTTATCTTTGTGTTTCTTTCATCTATGCTTTTACTTCTCCCTTTCCCCCTCTCTCCTCAACACTAGGTGTCATCAATCCTTCTACAACAGGTTCTTCTGCTGGTGCTGCTCCTCCTACTGATTTCTCATTTGATCCGTTTGGTATTGGAGGATTCAACAAACCCTCCACTACCAGTGCTACCTTCATGTCTACAGCTCCACCCACAATAAGCACAACTACCCCACCGCCTTCCGGGACATCCGATTTTGCCAATTTCTCGGCTTTTGGTTCCAACTTTTCTTCCCTCCCCTCCTCCTCTGCCTCCTCCTCTACTGCTAAAGCCACTTCATCTGTTCCGTCTAAACAGTTCTCAGGTTTTCCTTCAACCAATGGAGCTAGTAATACAGGTTAGTAAAACCTGTCTTCTTACTTGTAATAATGACGTCATTCTTTATAGATCCTTTTGGAGGTGGGTCCGATCCTTTTAGTAGTACTGATCCTTTCTCCTCAGTGACTACCCCTAAAGCTGGTGATATGGTGGGTGTAGTATTGGGCATGGTTTGTTATTGATTTATTTTATTTTGTTAGGGTGGTTCAACCTGGGATTCTAGTCCTTTTGGTAGTTCTGATCCTTTTGCTTCTGCTGCCCCTGGGGTGAGTTATTTCTGATTATTTCTTATTGATTCATTAGCGCAAGCAATAGTACATGATGGCATTTTAAAAACACACTGTAAAATTATTTTAAATAAAATGCAAAAGAACAAACACATGTAATGTACATGTATGTCTGTAAGCATGTATCAAAATTAATCTTTTTTATTGAGTCTTATATGATATCAATATGCTTCTGCTATTGCTACAGTATAATATACAATAAATTATCCGCACCTTTTCTCTATCCTTCGCAAAAATAGCTTGTTGTTATTATTGTTATCTTTACCTTTGTTTCTATTTCTCTCTCTCAGGGTGCCTCTGGTAACAAGTCTAGTGATCCATTTTTTTCATCAGATCCATTTGGTGCTAGTGCTACTGGTTCTGGTGCTTCTGATCCGTTCAGTGATCCGTTTGGTAGTGGAAGTGGATCATCTTCTGTTGATCCTTTTGGAACATTAACTAATAATCCTGGAGGAGGGGGAGGAGCTAAGAAGTAGCTTCTGTCTCTCTTTTTCTTTCATTATTTCTGTCATTATTTTTGGCAGCTGCAATAATGCTTTGCATAGTGTCATTCTTGGTTTTAATTAGACGTGACACTTTATTGTGTTCTTGTTTGTTCTTTAAAATTAAAAATACATTATTATAGTGTTTTGTATAGGCTTTTGTCCAATATCTATCATATTTGAGTCACACGTGAGAACACGTGGTACATCACGTGATGTTGAAAGAAGTGCACCGCCTCCAAATATGATGGATGTGATGGCTTCTTTGATTCCTGTTCTTTTCTCTCTCGTTCACTTTACCGTCACTAGTGTTGTACTGAGACGGGAGCCAGGTGAGGCTGTTACAAACCATATTTGACTTTGTTGCAATCTCGTGTACAACCAGATCAATGATACTATGAGTATAGATAGAGTAGATTTATGATAATAGTACTACAGTTTAATATAATAATATACATTTCATTGTACAGTAAAGATTTCTATTAGTACAAAAACTTTGCAATCTGCCATAGACTGCAATAATAATTAGTATTAATTTTTTTGTACCGTATAGCGGTTTTTTTTTCGAGGATAAATTTTGCGGATTTTTGAAGATTCGCAAAATTAAGTTCTTTAAAATATGGTAGAAGATGGCAGAAAAGTGGCAATTTGCGAAAATTAATTCCGTGAACCTCCAGATGCTGGCCATTCTCAAAAATTATCCTCAAAATTAACCCGCTATAAGGTATTATAAATTATGAATTGGAACACAATTTCCTGTTTTTGTAAATTTGTTGGCTCTATGATTACTTGTTTATTACAAGTATGTACATGTATATCAGGACATTTATGCGTATCATAAAATGTAATAAAATTTGGGTGATTTTGGAACCATTTAGCATTGGCTATAGTACAGGATTACTTATTATTACATTTATGTCCTTCTGGTGGTAGCCTAAACAATACATACTTACGTGATTGGGTATGAATGGCTTTTGTGAAGAATCTCAATCTATTGTTTATAATATTTTATTTTACTTTTAGGTGGTTATCAGTTCTCTCTCAATTATCCCATTGCCTCTTGTTCCATTACTATAACAGTCTCAACATCAGGGAGCCTAATAACCAACCTACTATTAGGACGACCACTGTTGGACTCAGTAGCCGATGAAAAAATTATACTAGCATACATATTGATATGGTAGGAAAGGTGAAGAGGTTTACAGATTATTTTTATTGTATTCCTAGGTATTTTATTAATTTTTCTCCAGGTGACACTGTTTTTAAACTGTACAGTCAGTCTGCTGTGATAAAAGTATATAAGAACTTATTTATATCATTCATTCCTCTCTTTCTCTCTCTCTCAGTATTTTTTCCTAACTCTTGAAGAGATAAGGAGATCTAATAACGTGATGACTGGAGTTCTATTAGCACAGGATATCTACCCTAATACTCTACTGCCACGCGCATTAGCAGGAATGTTTAAAGGCAAGCTCCTTTTAGTAGTACATAGGTCTAGGTGGTACTTGTAATAGAATAATTTGCAACTAAATGTACATGTATATTCTGGCCTTTAGTCTCAATCTTCTTTTGAACACATCATACATGTACATGTAATTAACATATTCACACATTTACAAGATTACTAATCCTAGACTTTAATTTATAACTTTTTGTACTGATATGTTTTAGCAAGTGCACACTTTCAATGTACTCTTGGTTTTAGGTACTGGGAAGAAGTGGAGCATTACATTTTACAGGTTATTGACAGGATCAAATCTTGCTAGCCAGCACGAACTCCTATCATTATCATTGTAAGT
>NW_003546291.1:178752-180475 GCF_000090795.2 Amphimedon queenslandica | reverse complement strand
ATTTTTGGAGCACATGCTTCTTTATTTAATTAACAAAATGGCGGCATGAGGTAAGCTGGTGCGATCCAACAGTCACAGTATCACTTTTTCCTTTCTTGGAGAATGATTCTAGGGAACAAGGACCTGCGCATACCCTGTTGGAGTAGAATGGTGTAAGAATTAGCCTTCTATCACCAGGCAAGATTGATATATCGACCGACAACTGGATTGACAGGACTTTCCTGATGATGATGATGATGAAGATGAAAAAAGGTGGCTGAACAAAACGGCCGGTTTGCAGATTTTTTATTTTTCTCCCAGAAAAGGTCTAGAGCCACGCTAGTGGTACCAATGGAGTCCTCTGGTCAAGATAAGGTCCTCTAAGAAGTCTGGTAAGCATAAGAGCTCGTTTTCCTGGTATAGCAAGGCTGCAAAAGTCGTGGCAGCCATTTTGTTTGGGGGTGAATCCTACTTAGTAACGCTACTGCGTTACTAATAATATTTTATTTTACTTTTAGGTGGTTATCAGTTCTCTCTCAATTATCCCATTGCCTCTTGTTCCATTACTATAACAGTCTCAACATCAGGGAGTCTAATAACCAACCTACTATTAGGACGACCACTGTTGGACTCAGTAGCCGATGAAAAAATTATACTAGCATACATATTGATATGGTAGGAAAGGTGAAGAGGTTTACAGATTATTTTTACTGTATTCCTAGGTATTTTATTAATTTTTCTCCAGGTGACACTGTTTTTAAACTGTACAGTCAGTCTACTGTTATAAAGGTATAGAAGAGCTTATTTATATCATTCATTCCTCTCTTTCTCTCTCTCTCAGTATTTTTTCCTAACTCTTGAAGAGATAAGGAGATCTAATAACGTGATGACTGGAGTTCTATTAGCACAGGATATCTACCCTAATACTCTACTGCCACGCGCATTAGCAGGAATGTTTAAAGGCAAGCTCCTTTTAGTAGTACATAGGTCTAGGTGGTACTTGTAATAGAATAATTTGCAACTAAATGTACATGATGTATATTCTGGCCTTTGGTCTCAATCTTCTTTTGAACACATCATACATGTACATATAATTAACATATTCACACATTTACAAGATTACTAATCCTAGACTTTAATTTATAACTTTTTGTACTGATATGTTTTAGCAAGAGTGCATAATTTACATGTACTCTTGGTTTTAGGTACTGGGAAGAAGTGGAGCATTACATTTTACAGGTTATTGACAGGATCAAATCTTGCTAGCCAGCATGAACTCCTATCATTATCATTGTAAGTAAAGAATCACTTAAGCACACTGTCTATTCTTATCAGGGTTCAAACAAACATGCTAATAGCACGTATTCATTATTCAAAAATGAATGATTACATGTAGAACATACGGTCGAGGGGGTGCTTGTTAATTGGAGGCGCATTATTAGTGGAATGTCAATGGCGATGCAGCCAAGATAGAGGCCTTGTTGCCAGGCAGACAAGCAAATGCATAGTATCTTAGTGAGCATGTACTTAACTCTACGTGGCAATGATGGCATTTTGAGGATGCTTTAACCTATTCAGACCCATTTTACAAATTCACTACTAATTCACCTTTGACTACAATTATTATAATTTGCCACATAAATTTAGAGTTGCTTTTCTGATAACGTACATGTTTGTGAATGAATGCTTGTTAATACAAAGTAGTAGCTTATAGTACTATATTAGTATTTGATAATGATATTGG
>NW_003546291.1:175094-178742 GCF_000090795.2 Amphimedon queenslandica | reverse complement strand
CACTAATAATGTGCCTCCAATTAGCATGCACCCCCCTCGGCCGTATGTACTAATCATTCATTTTTGAATAATGAATATGTGCCATTCAGCTAAAAAGCATGCTTAGTTTTTTTACAACTTCAAAAATTTATAGAAATTTATTAGGTCAAAATTTCTGCACAGCATAAATACATGTATACGCATCAGAAACTATAATAAAATTGGAGAATTCTTTCTTAGTGATTTTGGCAAAATATCCTGTACTACAGTGCAGGGACTTTGGTTTGATTTTGGAGAAACTTTTAAAATTCGTAAAAAAACAATTTTGATTGGAATCAACTCAAAGTTTTCATAAGTGCATGTATGTGTATCAGGAAAGTTATAAAAATAATGAATACAATTTTGGCAAAATTTGGCCAATTGCTGAGCAACTTAATAATTTTTAAATAGTTCAAAAAGCTTCTGCAGAACATAAGTACATGTATATGTATTGGAAAAAATTATAAAAAGTTATGATCGTTAATTCTTCTTTCCCACTCTCTCTAGCACTACTAAAGCAGGTTTTGTGCTAGGGATACTGTATGGTTTGAATCACACTCGTCAGTTTCTGAGCGATTCAGATTGTGTTGTACTTGGTGCTGTATTCCTCGTGTCATTACAACTTTATAATTTATGGTATGATCAGGTCACAGATCCTTTCAAGAGACCGCAAGAGATGATGTGGTCATATCTAGCAAGATCCATCAATCAAACAAACTCTAGTGACCCAGTAGAGGGGTCTGATACTGATGCTAACACTGATTCTAAAGCTGATTTTAACACTGATTCTGATCTCATTACTGGTACAAGTGGAATGAAGCAAAGGATGATGACAAAGGCAACCTCTAGTGAACACTGATGTCATTCACAAGTAGCTGTTATGCAGTCATTTTACTGAGGAAATACATTATAGCATGACAATAAATAATAAGTAGTATTTATACAAGGTGAATATTGTAGTATATTATCTACTAGCTGTTCTCCAATCTTCACCTATAAAATATACTTTGCAGTTTGCAGGCATGGCAGTTCCCTCTCTCCTCTTTCTATCTTTTGTTATAATCAATTTTACTGTACAATTTTCATTTTAAATACAATTCAACACAAAACTAATCAACAATATTATGAATGTGTGACAGCTTGTGTTTTTACAAGTTACTTTTTAGCAGGTAATGGCGCCTGAGGCCATGCAGTACCAGCCTGGTATCCTGCTTGCTTCTGAGCCCAAGCAATCTGCTGCTGCTGCTGCTGTTGCATCCATTGAGCATAATACTGACTCCCTTGTTGCACTGAGTATTGTACACTTCCCGCAGGAGCCTGTTGAGACCACTGGGCCATTCCTTGAGGCTGGGGATACTGAGGAGTCTGACCTCCAGTCTGAGGATACTGAACCGTTTGGGCCTGAGGATACTGAGCAGTCTGAGTCTGAATATATTGACTCGCAGTTTGGGCCTGAGGAGCATATTGAACAGTTTGAGTGTGAGGATACTGAACAGTTTGAGCCTGAGGATACTGAGCAGTCTGAGGATATTGGGTCTGAGCAATTTGACTTGCAGTTTGGGTTTGAAGGTATTGAGTGGTTTGGGTCTGAGGCTGGCTAGACTGGGTCTGATTCCAAGCATGTTGCTGGGGAGCTGGGTACTGCACTTGTTGTGTGGATGCCATCTGATTCCACTGAGTCTGGTTGATCTGATTTTGATTCCAAGACTGAAAGGGATACTGTGCAGTAGGAGGAGGAACAGAAGGAGCAACTGGAGGAGCAACCCGAGGTACTGCTGGAGGAGCAACCGGAGGTACTGCAGGAGGAGCAACTAGAGGTACTGCTGGAGGACCAACTTGAGGTACTGCTGGAGGAGTTGGTTGCTGTTGCTGATAATTTGTATTAATTTGAGTGGGAGGTATTGGGGCAGTCCCAGGGTTGGTATTAGGATACCCTCTTGCAGTTTTCTTTTGAAAGTTCATACTGTGTTCCCCATTAGTAAAATGCTCAGACCACTCCTTCTTGTCGTACGTTTTCTCACAGACGTCACAGTACTGCGTCCCTGGGGCCACGCCTCCAGTTGTGTTTCCACCTACAAGTACATTACAAGCGTGTTCGGTACTCTTGAAATGTATATCTAAACTTTGTTGGTTGACACAAGTCACTTTACAAATCTCACAATAGTAGGACTGGAAAGGTTGTATGGTAGCAACAGGTGTGCTCCCCATGACTCCAGCTCCCTCTAAGGCTGACTTTCGTACCATGCCCTGGTGTCTTTTACCAACCAGGTGCTTTTTAAATTCCTCGAAACTGGTTGCATAGACGTTGCATAATTTACACTGAAGTGGCAATGCCCCTTTGTAGGTTTCCTCCGGAGCCGGTTCACCTGTGGGTTCTATCTCCTCTTCCCCTAACTCTTCCTCACTGAACATGTTCTTAAAAGATGGTAAAACTCGCCCTCTAAATTTCCAGTTCTTTTCAGCATCAATGTGGGCTGCACTGGCTATGTGTGGTCCTAACTGATCACTGAAAGGCGTCCCACGACACACTTTGCAATATAGAAACTTTACCTGAGGAGGAGGAACCAAAGTATTCCCAAAGGCTTCGTTGACTTCTTTAGCAGCTTCACTCAAAGTCCCTATCTCATCCTCTATTCCCAACTTACGGAGGGTTTTCAAATGCTTGGCTCCTAAAAGGTGGATCTGCAACTGCTCGATATCTGTCGTCGTCACATCACAGAAGCTACAGTACAAAGACTTGCCCTTTTCTTCAACGTTTGGTAGCTCCCTCTCTTCTCCTTCGTAAAACGTACAGTCATCAAATGGTTGAGATCTTTGAGGCGGGCCACCGCCACGGCCACCACGACCTCTTGATGGAGGACGACCGCCACGTCCCCTTGATCTTGGAGGACGCTCTCTGCTTCTAAATGACTGACCAAAATGGGAGTCAGTATCTCCCATAAAATCAGGATTGATTCGAGGGTTTTTCAAAGGAGGCTCCATTTCGTTCATTGTCCTTTTATGAGAGCCCATCCCATGCTGGTAGTCAAACGACTCTACTAGTTTTGGACCTTCTAAATCAAATGGAAAGTCATCTTCTCTTGATCTTCTTAGCCTTGGAGGCTCCTCCCTTCTTCTATCACGTTCGTCCCACCATGGTAGCTCCTCTCTTACTCTTTCTCGCGGCCTCTTTAGATCTTCTCTGGATCTCCTGGGAGGTGAACGAGGCGGTGAACGACGAGGAATTCTCTTGAAATGTGGTGATGGCGGTCTCCTGTGTTTAGAACCAGAGCCGTCGGGGCATTTTTCCTCGAGCCATTTTGGGTAGTGTCCCGGTTTTTGAGGCTTTTCGTTGATGTATTTAGAGAGCCACTCTGGTCCTCCTTCACTGAGTTCACCCCGAGACTCCCTCTCCTCTCCTTTGCCTGACATAGAAATAAGTAAGTCAAAATTTTTGTTACAAATACAAAGTCTACATGTGCTTCTATTATTTTAAGCAAAATTATGTAGCGGTCTACTTCCTGCTGTGCTTCCTGCAGGCCTGAATTCATTTAGCATTGATACTGCAGTGTGCATGTTTAAAGCATTCGCCCCTTTATTATTATTTGAAGCAATCGCCCCTTTTTAATTTTTTTTCAATCTCTCTCATCT
>NW_003546291.1:172426-175084 GCF_000090795.2 Amphimedon queenslandica | reverse complement strand
TCAAGTTTGTGATTTAGCCGCTTTGAGAATTTTTCAGGCGGCACTGGGGAAAGCAGGAGCAACCAAACTCTCTCAGTCTCTTTTAAATATCTAGAAAAATTTTCTTTGCCAACTCTTTCTTGGAATAGAGCTTCAGATACTAAAATAAATTTCAGCTTTTCTTCTTTCTCCTACCCATGTGCCATGATTTAGTTAGTTGTTGACCACACCCATAGCTTATTTTAATTATCATTATAACTATGCAGTCCATAATAATAATTTTTTTCAAATTGCTTAAAATATCACAGTACAAGTAATACATATCACTCAAGTGAATTCCAGCAGGCGAGTCCATTGCACCATAGTGCTTCATTGCTGCTGCAGTTGTCATTCTATTGTGCATCACTGATCAATGCACAGCTCAAACTACTAACTGCTCTGCTCTGGCCAGTAATGGTGACTGCAGTTTCTATGATTGCTTGAGTACCAAATTCCAGTGCACTGCTAATGATTATCCTCTTGCTTATGGCAAAAAGTATTGTCTGAGGTATACCAGCAGATCAAGTTGCTTCTCAAACGCAGTAAGTACATGCACATTAAAGCATCATACCTCATACATATTGAGTAATGAAATGGTGCTTGGAAATATTATAGTAGACTTTTTTGTTTAATTTAAACTATTATTTTGTCAAAATTAATAATTAATGATATCGTACAGCAGGGAATTTTGGACAGAATTAAATTTGGGGAATTGACATTTTGATAGCAATTCACCAAATAAAAGCTGCAATTTTTAGCAATTATACACATGCTCTATGCACTGACAAATTTGCAAATTAAAATCTGCCAATTACCCATTAAATTTCCTGCTGTACGGTATTATTTATGAAAATACTGTATTAAACTATTATTAAGTGTTATTTTGTCAAAATACTCCAGATTTCATTCTTACTACCAAACTGTACTGTATTTGCCCCAATCATTGCAATCATTACTTGTCTCAGGTTGTGTATGCTCCGGAAAGTGCTTACTTAGACAGGTATAATGTAGGTTATTTCTTCGTGCATGTAAGAATCACTAAAATATGCTGCTGTGTTGCATTGATTTTTTATGATGTAGTGCCGGTTGGACTAGTTGCATTCAAGTTGTACTGGTTGTATAAGGAAGTATGATGTTATGCATGAGTAATCAGATATTACCCCTGGTGGCCTTATAGTCTTATTCACTCTCCTCCCTTTTTGACTTAATTGGACGGCTGTCCAAAAGTCAAAAAGGCGCCACAGTGGAGATTCTGGCTATGTGAGACCTAGGCTGTAACTATTTATGGTAATAATAGCAACATGCATATCAGGAATTTCTCATGGTTTATTAGTTTAGTAATTAAGCTATGAATTTCAGAAGAAAGCATACTGTCATATTAAATTTAGGGTCAAGCATGGATCACTAATGTCCATAGATGTTTGATGCAGTCTATTGTTAACAGTCCTCTCTATAATGATGAAAGCACTACTTGTGACCAGTTGAAGACATTTGCATTTGACAGTCATCCTAAATGTTACATTGATAATGGGTTTTGTACAGATATATTATTATCAGATCAATGTCAGAACCTTGTTTGTATTGGAAATGAAGTATTTACTGATAGAGACTTTTATAGCAAACAAGCAATAGACCAAGTGAGGGAGTATATTTATTAATATTATTATTATTATTATTATACTTTTTATAGATTACAAGAACAGCTGCTTCATGCTCCTCCCGTATTTCTACATTCCTTCTTGATGCTCATGAGTGCAGTTTGAATAGTCCTGATCATGCTCTTGTAGCTGCTATACGCAACTATTTAGGTAAGTGTACTACTATGTAATAAATTAATGAAGCTTGTCTGTTTGTAATTACAGATTGTAATGAAAGAGCTTTTGATTTCATTATTATACTGGATTCATCTGGAAGTATTGGACCCACTAACTTTCAGAGAATGAAAAACTTTGTGGCTAACATATTGCTGTCTAACTTTACCATTGGACCAAATGACACTCGAGTTGGAGTTATTCGTTTTGCTTTCAGTCCAACAATTGTTATCCCATTAGGTTCCATTAATACTTATTCACAATTGGCTACTGCTGTCAGAAGCATACCATACATTGGAAGAGGAACAAACACTGCTGCAGCTTTGAATTTACTAACTACAGCATTTACTACTGCTCGTGTTAGTGAAGGTATCCCTCGTGTAGCTGTTGTTCTTACTGATGGAAGATCTAATAATCGTTCAGCAACAGTACAAGCTGCTCAAGCTGTCCATAATGACGGTATCTATGTTTATTCCTTTGGTATTGGGGATGGTATAAGCTATCAGGAGCTAGTTTCCATTGCTTCTAGTGGTCAAGGGAACGTTTTTAATGTCAGTGGTTTCTCATCTAGTGATTTTGGGGGTGTGTTGAGACAGTTACAAGTATCAACATGTTCAAGTAAGCTAATTTCAATAAAGTAAATTATTAATGATTGATTTATAGCTCCAACCATATTGGAGACTGGAATGGAGATTGCCACTACCATTCCAAAAGGATCATCTCGTTTGTTACAGTATGAGTTTCCATCAATGGGAATGACACTAAAAATTGATATTACAGTGGGAAATTTGGTGGTTCACGGATCGTTTAGTGTACAAAATCCAAATGA
>NW_003546291.1:165949-171624 GCF_000090795.2 Amphimedon queenslandica | reverse complement strand
GTTATGATATTATTTTGCAAATTCTACATAATTATTATTCATAGCAGTATCTATAATAATTTGTCATTTTATAATGTCATGTAATAATTGCTTTAGAACACAATTTTTGTTTTTAAAAAGTTTTTAAAGATTTATTTGTAAAAGTAGCAAAGACTGCTGAACTGACCCTATGTTGTACTGTCCAAGGATAATATATAATGGCATACAAGTGCGTAACTACTTTTGTTTCTTCAGCAATCACAGCAGGTAATAAAATCATGCATAGGAGTGTGTTCAAGGTCAATTTCTACATTAAAATATTTATCTATCTCATCCTTCAGTCCTCCCGCATGTCACAGTATGCTAATCAAACTACTTCCTGTGATAGCACTTCCTGCCATGTTTTTATTTAAACTCAGTTAGTTTTTGTTTCCTTCAAATTTCCAGCTCACTCTCATCTCATTCCTTTTCTTCCTCTTTATTGTTTTTTTCCCTTATAGGCTGCAGCTAATATCATAAGATGATTTCTGGTTCTTCCACTATTGCTGCTGCAGTTGTCATTCTATTGTGCATCACTGATCAATGCACAGCTCAAACTACTAACTGCAGTCTGCTCTGGCCAGTAATGGTGACTGCAGTTTCTATGATTGCTTGAGTACTAAATTCCAGTGCACTGCTAATGATTATCCTCTTGCTTATGGCAGAAAGTATTGTCTAAGATATGCCAGTGAATCGAATTGCTTCTCAACTGGAGTAAGTACATGCACATTATGGCATCATGCCTATACGTGTTTTGGTCTTGCTACCCAAGCCCTCTGCCTACAGCAAGACTATACATATGTAGTATTCAGTAATAGAATTAAGTATAAAATTATTGTAGTAACAGTTATTATTGTTTAATGTATGTAAACTGTCAATCTGTCAGAATAACAATGAATTTTGCTACTCCTTACTACCAATATGGCTTATATCCCATTACCTTATTTGTGACAGAAAGATGCACATTTAAATAATATGAAGAACTAGCCTAATATAGTATCAGTTATAACTTCTTATGGCAATGACGGAAATGCATTTAAAGCATAAACAATTACTCTAATGTAGTGTCAGTTATGACTATTTATAGCAATGATAGCAGCAACATGCATATAAGGAATTTCGTTGTTTAGTTTAGTAATTAAGCTATGAATTTCAGGAAAAGCATATTATCATATTAAATTTAGGGTCAGGCATGGATTACTAATTTTCATAGATGTTTGACGTAGTCTATTGTTAACAGTTCTCTCTATATTAATTCAAATACTACTTGTGATCATTACTGGCATTACATTTCATTACTGAAATGGTGTATGGAAATATTGTAGTAGACTATTGTTCTTTAACGTAAACTATCATTTTGTCAAAATATTTAATAATTATTGTCTATGAAAATATTGTAGTAGGCTATTATTGACTGTCAATTTGCCAAAATACTACGAATTTCATCCTTACTACCAAAATACTGTGTTCGCCTCAATTATTGCAGCAATAATTACATGTCTCAGGTTGTGCATGCTCCAGGGGGTGCTTAGCCATGTTTGCCAATCACTAAAAATAATCTGTGCACTCAATATCGGTATAGCGGGTGCATTAATTAAATCAAGCGTGATAGTTTTATCCCATACTATAATACCTTTTTTGTAATGGCAAAATGCATTAACCTAATATAGTATTGGTTATATCTTTGTGAGGGAAGTATGATGTTATGAATGAGCAATAAGGGTAATACCCTGTTAGTCCATCCTTGTAAAGTCTCATTCAATTCTAGCTATTTTAGTCTCGCATAGCCAGACAGTCCACTCCTTTTTAATTTAATTGGAAAGCCATCAAAAAGTCAAAAGGTGGGAGAGTCTTGCTAAATGAGACTAGTATAACTATTTATGGTAATAATAGGTCATGCATGTCAGGAATTTCTCATTGTTTAGTTTAGTAATTATGAATTATGTTATAAATTTTGGAAAACATGTTATTATTTTTAATTTAGGGTCAAGCATGGATTGCTAATGTTAGTATATAGATGTTTGATGCAGTCTATTGTTAACAGTCCTCGCTATAATAATGTGAATACTACTTGTGATCAGTTGGAGACATTTGCATTTGAAAGCCATCCTAGATGTTACATTGAGAACGGGTTCTGTACAGATATATTATTATCTGATCAATGTCAGAATCTTGTTTGTATTGGAAATGAAATATTTACTGATAGAGACTTTTATAGCAAACAAGCAATAGACCAAGTGAGTCAGTATATTTATTAATATTCTTATTATTATTCATTATATTTTACATAGATGACAAGGACAGCTGCTTCATGCTCCTCCCGTATTTCTACATTCCTTCTTGATGCTCGTGAGTGCAGTTTGAATAGTCCTGATCATGCTCTTGTAGCTGCTATACGCAATTATTTAGGTAAGTATACTACTATGTAATAAATTAATGATGCTTTTCTGTATGTGCAGATTGTAATGAAAGGGCTTTTGATTTTATTATTATGCTGGATTCATCTGGAAGTATTACTTCCACTAACTTTGAGAGAATGACAAACTTTGTGGCTAACATATTACTGTCTAACTTTACCATTGGACCAAATGACACTCGTGTTGGAGTCATTTGTTTTGCTAGCAGTCCATCAATTGTTATCCCATTGGGTTCCATTAATACCTATTCACAATTGGCTGCTGCTGTTAGAGGTATATCATACACTGGAGGAAGCACAAACACTGCTGCAGCTTTGAATTTACTAAGTACAGCATTTGCTACTGCTCGTGTTAGTGAAGGTATCCCTCGTATAGCTGCTGTTCTTACTGATGGATGGTCTAATAATCCTTTAGCAACAGTACAAGCTGCTCAAGCTGTCCATAATGATGGGATTTATGTTTATTCTATTGGTATTGGGAATCGTATAAGCTATCAGGAGCTAGTTTCCATTGCTTCTAGTGGTCAAGGGAATGTTTTTAATGTCAGTGGTTTCTCATCTAGTGATTTTGGGGGTGTGTTGAGACAGTTACAAGTATCAACATGTTCAAGTAAGCCAATTTTAATAAAATAAATTATTAAAGATTGATTTATAGCTCCAACCATATTGGAGACTTGAATAGAGATTGCCACTACCATTCCAAAAGGATCATCTCGTTTGTTACAGTATGAGTTTCCATCAATGGGAATGACACTAAAAGTTGATATTACAGTGGGAAATTTGGTGGTTCACGGATCATTTAGTGTACAAAATCCAAATGAGCTCACACAAGATTTCTCTGTCATGAGCAATGGAAATGACATTGATTATTTCATTAGTCCAGAATTAATGAGGCAGTCAACTAATAATGACAATAATGATGGACGCCGTACTAAGAGGCAAGCACCAATGCCAGCTAATGCTACTAATGCTAATGTGTACTTGTCTATTGTTGGATTGAATGATGACAATACATTTGTATTGAATACTACTTTTGGTGATACTACCGAGAGCTTTCCATCATCTGGTAAGAAAGTTTGTGTAACTGATATTTGATTTCATACATCTTCTTATTAGGTACCAGTGTTCTGGGCTCAATGGTACTTATAATGGCTGCTTTGCTTTGTTTCTTCCTCTTTATATGGATATGAAATGCTTGCCTTTGACTTTGTGTGTGTGTGTGCTTTAATATGACTAGGTGTATAGGCTTCTTTCGTTGATTGTTGTTGATCTACTGCATATTTTCCTAGAAATAAGTAAACTATTGATATTTTCCTTTCTCTTTTTGTCAATTTTTAGTCAGCACAATAATTTTGCTTTTAAGTTTTTGATTGCTTTTTCAAGAATTTTCTGATTGCATGATGTTAAGTAGACTAGTGGTTTCATTTCCTGTAAAGTTCAAGTCAAATGATAGTGAAATGTGATTTTGCACTTGAACTGAAGTATGATACCATAGATCCTATATCACCTCTTAGTTAGTATAGATAGCACAAAGATTATTATACTTGAAATAAATTATAGTACCGGTACTATCATTATAACACCAATATCCTAGCTGCTTGCATACCATGCTGGCATTATTATTATCCCAAAAGTCACTGATGTTAAGTGAATAAAATTTCTTTTCTGATAGTGAGTGTATGTTAACTGTGTTTGTTCAACCTTATTACTAAGACATAAGTAGACAAAGCTAACAATGAATGTAGCCAGATAGATACAAAACCAACACTAAAATAATTGTAATTGCCCCCATCATGCTATTTTTGTCATGCTATTAATCAACAAAAGCTATAGTGGCTATGTAGGTAGTTTTCCAATTTCCTCTGCAACTGTTTTTTGTTAGTACCTCTTTTAATAATATTCTGCTTGAGTATTTTCACTGTTTTCTCAATTTGCTAGTAATGCTAAAAGCTACATCCAATTGTTCAATCTGATTCTGTGGTTATGATATTATTTTGCAAATTCTACGTAATATTATCCATAGCAGTATCTATATGTCTCTTTTGTCATGCCATTTTTGTCATGTAATAATTGTTTTAGAACACTTTTTCCTTGTTCATATGTTTTCAATGATTTATTTGTAAAAGGGCATTTCAAGGAATGCTGAACTGATCCTACGTTGTACCATCTATAGATAATGGTAGCATACAGATATATGGCTACTTTTATTTTTTTAGCACTCACAACAGGTAATAAAATTATGCATAGAAGTGTTTTCAAAGCCAATTTCTATACAAAGATATTTATCCCTGCCCTTCAGTCCTCCCACATGTCATGGTATGCTAATCAAACTACTGCACTTCCTGTGTTAGCTTTAATGATGTTTCCTGCCATGCATGGTTTTTATTTAAACCGAGTTATTTTTTGCTTCCTTCAGATTTCCAGCTCACTCTCGTCTTATCTCCTTTCTTCTCCTTATTGTTTTTTTTTATTTTATAGGCTGCAGCTAATATCATAAGATGATTTCTGGTTTTTCCACTACTGCTGCTGCAGTTGTCATTCTATTGTGTATCACTGTAGCTCAAGGTACTGACTGCTCTGCTCTGGCCAGTGCTGGTAACTGCAGTTTCTATGATTGTTTCCATACTAAATTCAACTGTGATGCAAAGCAGTATCCTCTTCGCCGTGGTAAACGCTACTGTCAGAAATACATTGATGAATCGAGTTGCTTCACAACAGCAGTAAGTACATTGATTGCATTGATGTGTGCCCTACAACAATTTAACTTTGTTGAAAGCAACTAGGGGTTAGTTTGATGTACTGTCAAATAGAATTTCAGTCAACTGAATTTCCATATAAATTTTAAAAGCTATCATTAAAGTTGCTTTGAACAAGTAGCAGGTAGCTTTGATATCTGATGTCCCCATATGTGAATATTAGTAACGCGGTAGCGTTACTAAGTAGGATTCACCCTCAAACAAAATGGCTGCCACGACTTTTGCAGCCTTGCTATACCGGGAAAACGAGCTCCTATGCTTACCAGACTTCTTAGAGGACCTTATCTTGACCAGAGGACTCCAATAGTACCACTAGCGTGGCTCTAGACCTTTTCTGGGAGAAAAATCAAAAATCTGCAAACCGGCCGTTTTGTTCAGCCACCTTTTTTCATCTTCATCATCATCATGATCTCCTGTCAATCCAGTTGTCGGTCGATATATCAGTCTTACCTGATGATAGAAGGCTAATTCTTATACCATTCTAC
>NW_003546291.1:162826-165581 GCF_000090795.2 Amphimedon queenslandica | reverse complement strand
ATGCATGGTTTTTATTTAAACCGAGTTATTTTTTGCTTCCTTCAGATTTCCAGCTCACTCTTGTCTTATCTCCTTTCTTCTCCTTATTGTTTTTTTATATTTTATAGGCTGCAGCTAATATCATAAGATGATTTCTGGTTTTTCCACTACTGCTGCTGCAGTTGTCATTCTATTGTGTATCACTGTAGCTCAAGGTACTGACTGCTCTGCTCTGGCCAGTGCTGGTAACTGCAGTTTCTATGATTGTTTCCATACTAAATTCAACTGTGATGCAAAGCAGTATCCTCTTCGCCGTGGTAAACGCTACTGTCAGAAATACATTGATGAATCGAGTTGCTTCACAACAGCAGTAAGTACATTGATTGCATTGATGTGTGCCCTACAACAATTTAACTTTGTTGAAAGCAACTAGGGGTTAGTTTGATGTACTGTCAAATAGAATTTCAGTCAACTGAATTTCCATATAAATTTTAAAAGCTATCATTAAAGTTGCTTTGAACAAGTAGCAGGTAGCTTTGATATCTGATGTCCCCATATGTGAATATTTCCTAGGAAACCGCTACAATATGTAGTCTAATTTGATTACACCTTTCTTGATATCCTCAATGTAAATTCTGTGAAAGCTAAAACATCCTTTCAGCAATATTTCTAAGAAAGCAATGCATGATTAAATAACTCCAAGTTTAAGCTACATAAAATGCCATAAATTTCATAGTAGAGCTGAAGCATAAATTCACCAAAGCATGTCTTTATACATGAATTATTATTATCTTAGGGTCAAGGATGGATTACTAATGTCCGTAGATGTTTGATGCAGTCTATTGTCAACAGTGCTCTCTATAGTAATGCAAATACTGATTGTGGCGAGTTTGAGGCATTTGCTGTTGCAAGCCGTCCTCAGTGTTACACTGATAATGGGTTCTGTACAGATATATTCTTATCACCTAACTGTCAGAACCTTAATTGTATTCAAGATAAAATTTATGATGATAATAAAAGTTGGGATAGAAGTTCACTAAATCAGGTAAGAAAGTATTATTTATTGTTATCACTAATATTATTATTGTTATTATTATCATCATTATCATTATTACCACTTATCATTACCATCATTATTACTATTATCATGATCATTATCAATAAAAAAAATCAAGAAGGGATAATGATGATAGCATACATACATGTAGTGTTAGAGCATGTGGTATTGATAAGGCATATTGTAAGTAGAAATAAGTATTAGTGGATAAGAGTCACATAATGGTAGGATTGATTCCAAAAAAAACCAATATTGACCACTGATTCATTGTATGGATCAGGTGCCTCTGAGACATAGATTGGTGGCCCTTAGTAATGAGTAAGAGGGTTCAGTATGGACCCAGTTCATTAAGACTGATACCATAATGAATCTCCCACCTTATACTGAGAGACTGTTTAAGGAAACATTCAGCTTCCTTATATACCCATCAGACCATCAGTTGTAAAGCAAAGAGGAGTAAAACTACAATGATGGGATTCGCAAGCAGCAAAGTATTATCTCTTTTTCTCTAATTTAGCAGAAAAGTACCACAATTGACTGTGGAGGTTTACTAGAATAAGAATGAGAATCAGAACCATAGTCTAAAATATAAACATCAAACATAGCAGTACACTCCCTTTGCCAAGTACTACAGATGGCCATATCAGTGATAAGACCTTCTGATTGAGTTCTATTCGAAACAAATGATGACAGTTCACATAAAAGACCACCATTTCTGCAATCTAGAGCATGAATGGTAGTGAAAGTGGCACCACAACCATCAGAGACAAGAGGAAGATCATTAAGTGGCTTCATATATCGTAAATAAATAGCACCACAAAACTTTTGAGCAGAAAGGTTAAAATTGTCAGACTTTAAGGAGGGTTTATTTAAGCATCGAATCTCCTTT
The DNA here is from genome assembly GCF_000090795.2 of Amphimedon queenslandica. Classification (NCBI taxonomy): domain Eukaryota; kingdom Metazoa; phylum Porifera; class Demospongiae; order Haplosclerida; family Niphatidae; genus Amphimedon; species Amphimedon queenslandica. The sequence goes on along the minus strand of NW_003546291.1, from coordinate 163,656 downwards.
GACCTTATAATGCTGGCTCTCTGATGATGACTAACAAACTGGTTATTATTATCATCTCATCATCATTATCATCTCATCATCATTATTATCATCATTGATGGTTCCCTCTATGGGATTCTTTGTTACAGTTGTTGTCTTTTGTTATTATTATTATTATTATTATTATTATCATTATTATATTCTACTTTTATAGATTAAAACAACAACTGCTTCATGCCCTTCCCAGATTGCTACATTCCTTAGTGATGCTCCACAGTGTGATAGACCTGACACTTCTCTTGTATCTGTTATACAGAATTATTTAGGTATGTATATACTTCAGCACTGTGTAAGAGTATGCTATTCTTCTCTTTGTACAGATTGTACTGCAAGGGCTTTTGATTTTATTATTTTATTGGATGCATCTGGAAGTGTTGGGTCTAGTAACTTTGAGATAATGAAAAACTTTGTTGCAGACATGCTGTCTAACTTTACCATTGGACCAAACGACACTCGTGTTGGAGTCATTCGTTTTGCTAGCAGTCCATCAGTTGTTATCCCATTGGGTTCCATTAATACTTATTCACAATTGGCTACTGATATTAGAGCTATAACATACACTCAAGGAGGCACAAACACTGCTGCAGCATTGGATTTACTAAGCACTGCATTTGCTACTGCTCGTGTTAGTGAAGGTATCCCTCGTGTAGCTGCTGTTTTTACTGATGGAATGTCTAATGACGCTGCAGCAACAGTACAATCTGCTCAAGCTGTCCATAATGACAAGATTACTGTTTTTTCTTTTGGTATTGGAACTGGTGTCAGTAATGCAGAATTAATTGCCATTGCTT
>NW_003546291.1:135110-162816 GCF_000090795.2 Amphimedon queenslandica | reverse complement strand
ATTAGTCCAGAATTATATGTACAGTCAACTACTGATGATGATGATGATGGAAGTCGTAGAAAGAGGCAGACATCAATGCCTAATGTGTACTTGTCTGTTGCTGGATTGAATGATATCAATTCATTTGCATTAAATACTACTTTTGGTGATACTACTTCACCAAGACCTGGTAAGAGTAACTGATATCAAATTTAGGAAAAATGATTGCTTTGCTCTGTTTCATAACCTGTATTGTGATGACTTTAGGTATTTTTATAGGCAGTTCTACTGCTTAGTATCATTATTGTTTTTTGGCTTCCACAACTAGCTATAGTTTTTAAGCCATTTTTGTTAATTGTTACCACAACTCCCATGCTTTGAATATTTTTTACACCAGGTGTTTGAGAATGAATAAAATTGTAGCCTGTTGATAATATTATGTACTGTATATTTTACCAGGTGTTTTGAGAATGGAGTAACATGATGTGCTTTAATTATAATGTTCAATAATCTGTTTTATGTAACTTGCATATCTTTTATAGATTGCTCTGGCATATGTAAACTCAAACTTCTTGCAATGTCATGTGAGGTTCTGAGGATGAATGGTGAACATGTGCCAGCTCCATGCCGTAACTGATTTAATTTTATTTTTGGTCTTTTTTATTGTGGTAGTTAAATAGTTAAGTAGTTAATTTTTGTCTAGTTTTGTTTTAGAGTTTTATTGTAGAGAAAATGAGGAGAAAGAGAATTGTTTATTACCATAATACATTGTCATTTAATTAATCTCTAATACATGTACATTTTTGTATAAAGTAAATATGTAGACTACTCTTGGTGCCACTAAGGCTGATGATGTCAATCAGCACATATTGGCATGCAGCTAATTAATTTCTTTTGAATTATGTTTTCATAGATCATTCATTACTTGTAGTCCATAATGTGGAAGAGAATGAGTCTAATTATTTCCTAGACTTGTGTATGTGTAAATTTGATACAATTCTTTGCCCATGCAAATCAAAACATTGCAAGTTGATATCAAGAGAATCTATTTTAAAACTTAAGTCTAGCCCCACAAGTCTAATTCCTGTCTTAGCTTAAGGCCTTACCTCAAGTTAAGTTGCAAGTGTGAATCAGCCTTAATTAACTAGGCTTTGGAACCAGGCGGTGGTGCTTGGTACGTAGGATTGTATATGTGGTTTAATTAATACTGCAGCTACTGCTCTTGTGTATGTTAGTGAATTAGAGTCAAATCTAATGTTAAGTTTTAATGCATTTACATTTATGCATAAAGCAAATATGCACTCTTGGTGCCACTAAGGCTGATGATGTTAATCAGTGCATATTGGCATGCATGCAGCTAGGTTACATGCTGCTCTTTACTTTGATCTTGTAAGCATCATGTTGCCAGAAATAGAGCATCCTTCTATTTCTGGCAACATGATGCTTACAAGATCAAACTAACCACAAATGTTGCTTAGCATGCATTTACCTTTGAAGGCTACTTGTAGTCCATAATGTGGAGGAGAGTGTATCCTACATGAACTCCTGTATGTGAGTTCATGGGTCGTTGTGTACAAAACCCAAATGTACTAATTAACACAATTTCTCATTGGGTACCAGCATTCTCAACTCAATAGCACTTACAATGGTTTTTCTTTGATCTTATTGCTCCTCTTTATAGACCCCTTTAGGCGAGAAGTAGCAGCTTGTGAATATCATTAATTTTGCAATGAATATCATTATATCTCAGTTACGGTATACGCCCACATACAATAATTGGCCGCCATGTTTTACGTCAAGCAGCAAGTGCTTTTTGTGTCCTGGAGATCTTGGTCACTACATTTTGAAGCTAAAAACTATTCTAGAGTCAAGAAAGATGCCAAGAGAGCCAACCTAGGAAGTATAGTGTAATACTTTTGTTGTATGAGCCTGCTTTCCTCTTTGGGCTGTGACAGAGAGTCAAGAACTGATCGTTCTGGCTCTCCCAGACTTCTTAAGTCTTCAAAATATCTTGCTATAGTAAAGAACAGTTGATATGAAGCCTCTCATAGTCTTGAGTTCAGCACAACAAAAGTTTTATTTGCAAAACAGCTCTACTTTGCACATCAGCCATTGGAACTCTGCATAACTTTGACGTAAAACATGGCGGACAAAAATCCGTTCAATATTATTTCTTTGTATATACGGTATCACAAACTAATTCTCGCCTAAAGGGGTCTATATAAAAATGGGAGCTTGACATTCAATTTTGTATCAGCATTTTATAGGCTCCTTTCTTATTGGTTATGCTGTTTTTTTTTATAAGTAAATGAACATTTTATTTTCTTTTTTGTACTGTAGCTATTTTGTCAGCTATTTTGGCTTTTAAAATTATTTATCTATCATATTAAAATTATATATTTATTATAAACAATGTCATTAATAGGGCTCTAATGCATGTACATTTATGTATAAAGTAAATAGTGCACACTTGGTGTCACTAAGGCTGATGATGGCAATCAGCACATATTTGCATGTAGCTTATTTGTCTAAGAGCTACACTTGCATACAATTTTTATTGAAATATGTTTATATGGATTATTGATTACTGGTAGTTCATATGTAGAGGAGAATGATCAAATCCTTCATGGACTTCTGCATGTGAATTTGATACAATATTAAAGCTCAGGATTGTATAGTTTGTGGATCGTTATGTACAAAACGCAAGTGCACTAACACAAGATTTCTCATTAGGTACCCAGAGGCGTATTTAGGGGGGGCTGAGGGGGCTTGAGCACCCCCCTCAGGGCTGGGCTCAGAAAAAATTACTGAAGTCCTGGACTCTTGCATCACTACCAAGCCTCTTAACAAAGTTATCTAGCCCCCTGATCATGATTTCAGCAGTTTCCAGTGCTTTAAGGAGCAATCAGAAGCAGTGGCGGATCTGGGTGCAAGTTAATGGTAGGGCCAGGAAGTGGGTGTGTCCACTTTTCAACCAGTTATTTTATGGTTATGCATCTTTTGGCCATTTTTATGATGGGTTTCAACAATTTCCTCATCTATGCAGTGCCAGAATGCTCTTCAAGCACTTGTAGGTACTCTGGTGTGGCTTGTGGTTGGCTTTATCAAAACTTGAGGCAGGGAATTGCTTACATTGCATCTAATGAATCTCATTACTGACTTCTGATGCCCGGGCCATGGCCCGTCTAGGCCCGGGCCCAGATCCGCCTAGTCTCGCTAGCCAGACCATTCCCCAGCCTACAGTCATTGGGGTCCGCCACTGATCAGAAGTACCAGTAACATAGCAGTATGCTTGAAATAATCTTGGCCCCACCCGTAATTGACGAAAATGCAGGAAAAGGCTGTTTTACCATAGATACAGTACCATAGATACGTACCGCTGTAAAAGTGGGTGTGGCCAAAATCACGGCGCGCTTCGCGCCCTCAGCATGTTAGATCAACCTTTAAGCAGGAAAGATATGTAATAGTACAGATTGCAATTCAAGGGCTAATGAATGCAGCCAGATAGATACAAAACCAACACTAAAAATATTATCATTGCCCCCATCATGCTATGCGTGCCATACTATTAAGTGTTTAACAAAATCAGTACATTTGAATGGCTATATTGTTTCATTCACATCATGCATGCAGGTAAAGTCATTATCTAATTAATGTGATAACAAATTGATGTACATAATTTAAAATTCAGTACTCATTAGATAATCTCCACTATTGGTAGTGGTTTGTGTGGTTTTTCTTTTCTGTGTCTGTCAATCAATGTCTTCTTTTTATCTTTAAGAGTATTGACCAGGAGATGAGGAGCATGTCCAGCACACACTCCAATATATTCAAGTGATGGATGAATGAATATAGTGTCGTATAAATTTTGTACTAGTTCCTTCCAGTTAGGTTGATATGACTTATAATCAATATATGTACACTCTATTTTCAGTAGTCTGATGGTTGTATGTGACTGTAACATGCTAGTAACAGCAGGTAGCACCTGCTCATAAAACAATGGTGTCATTATTTGTGCATTCTCCTCCCAACTATGGTTATTATATGACTGATCTGCATGTAATCTGAAGTATACACTAAGTTCTGTGAGATTGTTCTTTTGAGAGATGACATTAATAAAAGTTTTTGTCTTTATGATCTCTTCATTCAGTGGAATGGATGATATACTCAACTGCTGTAGACTGGTGTTGTGTCTGAGACCAGTTATTAGGAAGGACAGGAATGAACTGGGAATTTTGTCATTAATTTTAAAGTATTTCAATGTTTGGTTTTGCGTTAGCATGTCTTGTAGACTAATACCCATACTGCTAGTATATACTTTCTCCTCCTTTATCTCAACACTCAGAGCATTAAGTGTAGTATTGGTTTGTAGAATAGTAAATAGTTCAATAGCACTCTCAGCTGTGTCTAGTGGTAAAGTAAGTGTATGTAGACTGGGATGAGGGAAAAATAGAAGATGTGGTAGGTATGGTTCATGTAGTATCAGACAGTGTAATCCTTTGATGTGTTGTAGGAGTGATGATGTCATTAGCTTACTAGTACTCCATCCTCCTATCTCTAGAGCAGTCAGTGGTGTGTTCACCTCTACTATATTTAATGAATTTGGTGATGTGACCAGTGAAAGTGCTTGTATTAAGTTGTTTTCCTTTAGTAACTGCTCTATTACTCCATCAGGTAGAGGTACATCTAGTGAAAATGATGTTATTGTTTTATTTCTTGTTACTCCCCTAATAACACTGCTAATGGTACTTTTTATTTTAATTCTTGCTGTATACTCAATCTTCAATTCTTGCAGTGTTAAGTTCGTTTCTATACATTTCTCAAGTTCAGTGCACTTGTCTGCATAGTATGTATTGTCAATTAATTGTATAGTAAGGGTACTCATTTTTAGGTGCAGTATCTTCAGTTGAGGAAGATTCAAGAACTGTAACAATACAAGACAGGGAACGTAACAACCTAAATGTAGCACATAGTAGCATTCCTGAATATTGTACAGAAGTGATGATTGGAATATTCTGTGTATTGATTTATAATTAGGTCGATTGAGGTTTTGCAATACTTCCAGTCTGTGACACTGGGTATGTAGTAGTGAGTTGTTGGTTAGTCCAACAGTGAATGTTTGAGATACAAAGCACAGGTCCAAGTGATTCCATGTCATGTTAGAATTGTTTACACAATAACTGAGACACAACCAGTCAAACAATGATAATGATACCATTTGCAAGCACAGTGAGCAGTTGTTGATGGATTGTGCAAATACTTGACATAATTTTGTGTTCTGTGATTCATACATGAGTTGAAGAAGAAGAATAGGAATCTTGTCAAAATCATGAGATATTCTATTAAAAGTAATGGTTGCAAGATGAGGTTGAATAATGTCAGGATTCTGATAAAAGCAGGAGAGTTGACAAAATTTGAATCCAAACAATGGTTTCCTCTTACACTGTAAGTCAAGTTGGTGTTTATTGAAATACTGTTGATAGCTCTCATGCTTAAGGTGAGTTAGACCTGCCACAAACCTCAGACACATTCGAAAGTGATCATCATCAAAGTGATACTTAAACACTTCCTCTGTCTTCTTCTCATGCTTAGCTATCCACCATGCAGCTAGAAATTCCTGTATACTCAAGTGAAGGAACTGATACTTCTTTTCATCATATTCTGTGAATGTTGTCATCAATCCAAGATAGTCTTCCTTAAATGCCTCACTCAGTGACTGTAGTTGATGTGCAGAGAATGCCATTCTTGTATTAGCCAGGTTAGTATAAGCTAATTGACACATCTCTTGTAAAGGCTTATCTAATTGTAATGGTAATGAAGAAAGACTATCTAAAGTATATTGGTCAATGTCATGTTTTGGTTTTATTTCCAGATATCTTCTGATAGCTTGTAAGATAAAGTTCTCATACAGTTGAGTGAGTGTTGTTGGTAAGTGTCCTTTTTCCTTACAATAAACTAAGATGACCATGGAACACACTAGTGGTATATAGCACAATGATTGGACATCACTTCTTATTTCAAGATCATTAATGAGTTTCACTGCTAGTTGTGAGTCTTTGCTGCTTTGATTAGTTGTGAAATGTGATTTGTAATGCTTATATGCTGTATTTTCATCAATAAGTTCTTGTGCTAGTTTTGTATCTTTCTGAAGTGTTTGTATAATTACTGTTGATATTTCTTCTTTAGAAAATCCAATGATCTGAACATGTCTACTGAGAGTATCCATTTTCAAAAGTGAAGAGGAGGCATAGCTACGAGAGGTAACAATTACTGAACATTGGTCTAACTGCTTTCTGTGAATGATACTAGCAGCTAATGAAGTCTGTCTGAGTTGTTCAGTTAGCTCATCCCAACCATCAAAGATTATTAATAACCCTTCTCCATTCCTCTTCTCAAACCATTCAGCTACCATGGGAACTTCATAACGTCTATACACAAACAGGTCAGCCAGTATAGTAGCAGTAGCTATCTTTCTATCTCTTAAAGGACAGTAAAGCACCAAGTCATACTGTTGGTGTAAAAGCGGTCCATTAGACCACATATTTAACAGTTTACGACAGAGTGTGGTTTTTCCAATACCAGGAGGACCATCTATTACCACTTTAAGAGACAGAGAACTATCTGTGGGTTGGAGGACATCTTCAACACTTATTTCTCTGTTTTCAGTTAGTTTAACAGTTTTATCAACCTGCCCTCTTAGCATGTGCCAAGCTGATTCTGCTTGTGTGCTGGAGTCTTGTTTTTCTACTAGTGCTAATCTTCCAAAATAATCTTTTCCAATTCTTGGTGGCCAGTCTGTAGCAACAATAGGTTGGTGTTTGTAGTGTTGTCTCATATTGTCAGCATATCCTTGAACATCATCAGGTATTGAACTGATGGATACGACTTTATCAGGTATAGACTGACCTAATTGAGATATAATGACTTTATTGATCACTGATAATGTATACACACACACTCACCTAACTGGTGTAATACAGAGGTAGCAATATCTCTTATTGTATGATTTTTTTGGTTTATAAATACATGACATATATCAATGAGATACTGCTCTGGATTAATAGAGGATTCCAACTGTTTCTCAATGACATTCATAAGTTTACTAGATTTCTCATTATTAGTTACTCCTGATACAAGCACCTCTTCTTTAGTTTGTTGTGGTATCAGATCTTTAGCATACAGTGCATTAGTTACATTGTATAGATTCACACTAATAGCATGAACTAATTTATATGAATGACTCTGTAATATATCCTTTGGATTACCTGCAGTAGTGCATCGGTCAATGAGTGTTGTGTTAAGTGTATGTTTATACCTGATGTAGTACTAGTAACAGGTTTATTAGTTATAGAAACTGGTGATGAGACATTAGATACAACTGGTAGAGTACTAATACTAGTAGGAGCATCATTATCACCTATTATGCATTTAATATACCGGTAATTATCAATATAAAAATACATGATCATACCTCCTGTACATTGATGTACTTGTAACTGATCATTAATAGTTTGTAATAAATTGATTTCTTCTCTTTCAGTCAATGCATTGAGTACATCTCTCCATGTTGCTGTAGGATTCTTTTTAAGCCATTTAGAAAATAGGCCTTTTTTGCTTTGCTCTTTATCAATTTCAAAGTCTTCAATTGTTGTAATATCTTGTTGTGTTATTCCAGGTAAGAGAAGACCAAATGTTTGCCAGTCAACAAGTGGTTCAAGCCATTGAAGTAATAGGAAAATATCAGGTTGATCATCAATCATAGGACCAGGATTGAGTTCAACATCTCCTGATAAGAGAAGGAGAAGAAGTAAAACCAAATAGTAGCTCATGTCAGAGCTACTGCCAATAGTAGCTATAAACAAGACTAATGACTGGAGCCAGTGGATTGTAACAGTAACGGTAGATCTAATTATACCTATTGTAAATACACTGTATAATATTATATTATATACAGTTAGTTTGCTTACCAGTTGGAGGAATAAAATGGAGTTTCACATATTTTAATAAAGATACAAGAAAGGAAACAATAAGGGAACTAGCTGCTGACAGTTTAGATGCCTTCTCTTCTGATGTAATACTGCCTGACTTGCTGTCTACTTTAGAGGGGCGGCCATTAGCTTGTCTACTGGAGGTAGCTTGACAGTAGTTCCACAGTCCAATACTTGCTCTCCATTGAGAGATATCAATCATCTTGTACTATATAGTATGAAGGACAATAAAAAATTAGATAACTTAAGGTGTAGCCTACTATTTCAGTGATCACTTACACTACAATAATCTTATGAAGAGATTTTTGTAAAAGCACAAAGGTCACTTGAATGGCTAAGCCTAATCTACAGAGAGTGTTATAATAACATTCATGTGATGGATATGACACACAATATGTGTAACCTAATGCTAATAACAATAGTATTATTTTATGAATGATGAGGCTCTTTTGTTGCACACACTATATATAGAGCTGCTAAATATGTAGTTTTAAGTCATCTTGATACTACTAATAGCTGTCTATTTTATAGGTTGAAGCTAATGCCCTTAATAATAATGTTCACCAACATAGAGTCGGAAAGGGTGTTGCAAAGTACAGTAGTTAATAACTTTCACAAATTTAAAAACAAACAAGTTTTTCAATAGCAGGTCAGATTAACTTAATGTACCCATATGAAAAATGGGTGTACATCCAGAGCCCAAGAAAAGTGGGTGTATGTGTAACTGCAATTGAATTACATTATCAATGTCACATGAGAAGTATCCAGGGACTAACAGTGATCTATGAATACTTTCTTTGATACAATTATGTTTATCAACATGTGCATGTAAGTCATTGATTTTTAATAATGTAAATTTATACTAAATTAATGTTATTATAGCTTCAACAGTATCAATAATAATAGAAATAATCAGAGGCTGGAAAAGAGATTGCCACTACTCTTCAAAAGGGTCATCTTGTTTGTTACAGTATGAGTTTCCATCAATGGGAATGACACTAAAAGTAAACGTTACATAGGGAAATTTGGTGGATTGTGGATCGTTTACTGTACAAAACCCAGATGTGCTACCAGATTTCTCTGTCATGAGCAAATGACATTGATTATTTCATTAGTCCACAATTACATATACAGTCAACTACTACTGATGATGATGATGATGATGATGATGATGGAAGTCGTAGAAAGTGGCAGACATCATTGCCTAATGTGTACTTGTCTGTTGTTGGATTGAATGATATCAATTCATTTGCATTAAATACTACTTTTGGTGATACTACTTCACCAAGACCTGGTAAGAGTAACTGATATCAAATTTAGGAAAAATGATTGCTTTGCTCTGTTTGATAACCTGTATTGTGATGACTTTAGGTATTTTTATAGGCAGTTCTACTGCTTAGTATCATTATTGTTTTTTGCTTCCCACAACTAGCTGCAGTTTTTAAGCTGTTATTATTAATTGTTACCACAACTCCCATGCTTTTAAAATTTTTTAAACTGCAGCCTGTTAATAATTTATACCAGGTGTTTGAGAATGGACAATAATGTAATGTACCATGCATATGTGCTGCTATGTTGAATGATCTGTTTTCTATAACTTGTGTATCTTTTATAGATTGCTCTGGCATATTTAAACTCAAACTTCTTAAAATGTCATGTGAAGTTCTAAGGATGAATGGTGAACATGTACCAGCTCCATGCCATGACTGATTTATTTTTATTTTTTGGTCTTTTTTATCATGGTAGTGAAATATTTAAGTAGTTAATTTTTGTCAAGTAGTCAGGTAAAATTTTGTCTTAGAGTTTTATTGTAGAGAAAATGAGGAGAAAAAGAATTGTTTATTACCATAAGACAATGTTATTTAATTAATCTGTAGTGGATGTACATTTGTGTATAAAGTAAACATGTACTTTTGGTGCCACTAAGGCTGATGATGTCAATCAGCACATATTGGCATGCAGCTAATTAATTTTCTTTGAATTATTGTCAAAGATCATTGATTACTTCATTTACTTTTATTGTAGTCCATAATGTGGAAGAGAATGAGTCCAATTATTTCCTAGACTCGTGTGTGTGAATTTGATACAATTCTTTGCCCATGCAAATCAAAACATTGCAAGTTGATATCAAGAGAATCTATTCTAAAACTTATGTCTAGCCCCACAAGTCTAATTCCTGTCTTAACTTAAGGCCTTACCTTAAGTTAAGTTGCAAGTGTGAATCAGCCTTAATTAACTAGGCTTTGGAACCAAGCGGTGGAGGTGCTTGGTATGCAGCTACTGCTCTTGTGTATGTTAGTGAATTAGAGTCAAATCTAATGTTAAGTTTTAATGCATTTACATTTATGCATAAAGCAAATATGTACTCTTGGTGCCACTAAGGCTGATGATGTTAACCAGTGCATATTGGCATGCATGCAGCTAGGTTACATGCTGCTCTTTACTTTGATCTTGTAAGCATCATGTTGCCAGAAATAGAACATCCTTCTATTTCTGGCAACATGATGCTTACAAGATCAAACTAACCACAAATGTTGTCTATCTTGCATTTACCTTTGAAGGCTACTTGTAGTCCATAATGTGGAGGAGAGTGTATCCTACATAAACTCCTGCATGTGAGTTTGTGGGTCGTTGTGTACAAAACCCAAATGTACTAACTACCTAAGTGTAGAAATTTTTGTGGTTTTGTGCTTGTTGCTTTATTCATAAATATACTACATGAAACAGGATAAGAAACATTATTATTATTGTTATTTTATGACATACATTGTGTTTCTTGTGCAGTAGCAATGCTAGTAAGAATGAAGCATCCTATCAGCTTAAAATAAGAACAGGAATCGATCTTTTCTTGACTTACTGTATAGAACTAATACTGAACAATCCTTTTACTGTAGGTTACCCGTGATGAGTGTTTGTGTACAACTACTACTTTTAAAACGTGCTGCAGCTTTATTTCAGATATTATTAATATTATACTTACTACTGGCAGGTCTGCAGGTGTTACTATAATTTTTGGCAGACAAACAGGCCCAGGTGCCAGTTATAGTAAAAACATAACAAAGCAAAACTGAAGAATGTGAGACTTCTATCTCCTCTTCATTGACTATTCAAAAATCATTTTTCATGTGTTCAATAGGGTATATAATTAAATTTTATGTTTTTGTGTCACCATGGACATCGCTACTTCACATGTTATATAAAGTAAATTCTGGTATTATGAGACGGTATGTATTATGGGACACTGCCTGTAATTTCATTTATAAAATTTGAAAATTAAAATATCTTAAGTGTCTCACAATTGGTGCATGTACTCTATAGTGTAGAGATGTTTGTAATAAGTCACTACATAAGAGAGAGTGGGATGTACTGTAGTAGAAATTTGGAAGGGCCTCTAATTGATATATCATAATTATGACATCATCCTTTGATGTGGTCGGGTTTATATTTTTGTATATATACCTGCGATTCAGAAATGTTGTCATCATTATAAAATATATCTTATACAACATACTAAAACCAGTCTATATACAAAAGATATAGACCTTACCTTTGGTGGGTGTCCTTGGATGTGATATAGCCCTCGGGCCTGCGGCCCTTGGGATATATCACATCCTTGGACACCCACCTCAGGTCTATATTTTTGCATATAGACCTGTTTAGTATGATATATAATACACACACACATATATATAATGTTTATTATTTTCTTTATTATATCAAAACAGTTCATTTTAGCTGCTAATTTTCTTCACTTCACGTGAGGGTTAGCAAGCAATCACAGTGTGTGGGCGTACCTCTTCGCTAATTAATCGCTGCTTGTGAGTTGTGGTCAATTATTGGCTATCAACTAGTGACAAGTGACAACAGACATGGATCGAGTCTTATTTCTTTTTCTTCTTTTTATGGCTTACAGCAGCTCTAGGAGCACTCCCTTTAGAAGTGTTAAGTCCCCAGACGGTAAGCCAGCCATTTTATATCCCTAGAGCGCTCTCTCACTCTTTCTATTGACTATGTTTCTCCATGCAGAAATCATACACAATTACGAGCTCGTTAATCTGGAGATAAGCAGCAGGAGTTCTAATAGAGTAAACAAGTTGCTTAAACAAGAAGGTGCACTATAAAACCATTCACGCAACGTCATGAAATCGCTTCCGACGATCACAGTATAAAAGGAGGTGCCCTGGGCACAATATGGCGGCCAGATTGAATGAAATTTGAAAATAACAAAATGGCTCCCGCACTGGCACTGTTCTTATCATGGCTAAATCACTAGCAAAACGCATTATAAAAACATTAAAATTAGCAAAGGTGAGAGAGTTAACCTACAAGCACACCTAGAAAGCATAGCAAGGAGAGAAATGGTATAATTGACTTGAAGTAATAATTTTACATTATTATCAAATATTATATTGTATATATATTCTGAAAAATCTGCCAACAGCCTAAGAAACACGGGCAATGATGCTGTCAGGCAGGTAATAAGTGATAGTGGCAAGGGAATAGCCCTCACTACTACACAGAAAACCAGCCCAAGAACCGCCACCACTGGGACCAGACAGCCCTGCCGACTACCATATATCAGCCACCATCATCAAGTATAAGTGGTTCCAGCAAAAGACCCCAACATGGTCCTCATTCAGATCCTAGTACTGGTAGCAGTTGTAACATTCAACGATCTACTGGAAGAAGTAAATACAAAAATATTATTCTAAATTTTTAAAAATATAAACATCATGTATATAGGGTTGAATAGATATTGGGATTGTGAGGAGCCTCCTGTATCTGTGTACCTCTTCCCAACTGTGCCCAGTGATGCCGACAAAAATATGGCAGTACTGTGATGGTAATATACCAGCACAAAAAAAATGCTAGTACGAGCCTAAAAATATTAATGCCACCATATGATTACTTTACATTACAAATAATACTTACTTCTGTATCTAGTAACTAATAAACTTGAGTTACGATTACAGGACTCACAACTGGGATTGAATCGAAATTCAGCACAAATCACATGACGATCTAAAATTATGAATAGTTTTGATGATGTTGATAATAATAGTAATAATAATAATAATACTAACAAAGAATACCTGTCTGTAACTGATCATCCTTCGGTCAACCATACCACACTAACACTAATGTATGTTTCCCAACAGCCGATCCTATATCTATGCACAAAATGGCTGCTTTTCGTCCCCATCACCCATAGCTTATTTATATATAATCACTAATTTAAACACATTATAACTACCTGAAGTATTGAGCATAGCAGAAGAACTACTAGTATCATGTGATAGAGCCTCAGAATGATTCTCTTTTTAAACTAAATCGGCGAGTAAATGAGACAGCAGTTCCAGCGCCTTTTTTTAGTGCCTAAAGACCCCTTAACTCGATCAAGCCTAACTAGAACTGGTCCTTGTCTTCTTTGAGAGTAAAATGGAAGTCCATTTGGTACCAAAACCCCTTTCTTCCTGCGTTTTTCCTTGAAGAAGCAACACCATCTAGAGCCGACATTTTTACACGTGAATAAAACGGAAGCCACCATGCCCAGGGCCCCGCCTTTTATACCGCACCTTCTCGTTTAAATTGTATTGTAATGAGTCTTTATGTACAGAGATTAGGAGAGCACCCTAGCACACTAAGCGTTTCTGTTAAGCAAGGCTCAATACAGTTGTTTGCTCTGCAGCTAGAGCTCAACAAGCAAGTGCTCTGCAAATATTTCTCATGCACATGTTAATTATCACTCCCTCTCACTTGCATCTCTCTTTCTATGTAGGAATCTTATTGCACCTCATTTTGCTTCTGTATACACCAACTCAGATAAAATCCAAGTATCTGAAGTATGTGTAGTCTACAACAAATAGCAAAAACACATTCAACTTAATATTCCTCAATCCGCTCTCTCTTTCCCTTTCTCTCTTGCATTCAGACTCATCCCAATTGCTTCTATCAAGGAAAAGTCAATGGACATCCAAAGTGGCAAGCTGTCATCAGTACATGTCATGGATTAAGGTAAGAGAGAGAGGGAGGGGTAAGGAAGATAATTAATCATGGTGTTTGTTTATGCTGAATTAAGCATAGTTGCATGCTATTATATGCTTGCAAGGCAATATTTATTTTGCCTTAGTAGTTTTAACCTCCTGAGTTTCTTATTAAATCCATTGGAATACTCATTGTTTTGATTGATGATTAAATTTAATGATGATTTTTATAATTTGCAACTATAATTTTAGTTGTTTTTTATTTATATTGGTACTATTACGTAGTTGTAATCCAGAAAGAATTGATCCCTTTGTTTGGTCATTTTCTTTGTCTTCTGTTGGTGTAGTCAGTGGGGCACTTTGATGTAATACTTTCGATATTTCTACTTGTTGTTCCTCACTGGTTCTCTTATACAACCAAACTCCATCAATGCTTTTGTGTCCTGTACTTTCCATTATCAGTTGTTCATTGATTCCATTGTGACAGAGCCTGCTTGCAGCAGTTGCTCTGAGTGAGTAGTTTGTTTTGAAGCCACTTATTTCAGCCTTTGAGCACAAATTAGCCATCATTTTTGTTAGAGTACTGTGTCCAATCAGCTGTTTTGAATACCACACACCATCAAGAGAAAAATTTTGAAGAGGTTCAAAATAGAATGAATTTGATGGCAAATCTGGAGATAACTTGCTAATATACAATTTGTGCAATCTTACATAACATCTTGATGGGTTGTAAATAGGAGAAATGAATAAAGAAGAAGAAAAAGTCTGAAGAATTTTGCAGAAATTGAATTTGGGCCAAGATTTGGGCCTATTCTCCAGGAATGCCCCCGCTACAGTACAGTCACTCTAGGAAATTGAATAAGTGTTAAACTTTATAATGAACTCTATGCATAATGATAAACACCTTGAACTCTTACCAAATAAAAAAGAGATAGTTACACTGTAACAGCTTTTTTTTACTTTTATGGATTTATATACATGCAAATATTTCATTACTACTATTATATCCTAGTGATGATGCACATCAAAGGTACCTTGTGCACTATAACCGAACAAGACCACAGCAAAAGTGATCTAAGCCGCCCACAACAATGCTTTAACCCACCCACAATGATGTTATAAGCCACCCACAATTCAATCAAAGATTTTATTATTATTTTGATTAAAAAAAAGTATAGTTTTTTATAGTCTTAATGGACTGGTGCAGGGTTACCAATTGTTACCAATGTTATTGTTAGATTATTTTACTGTAAACAACAACTGAATAAACAAAAACTAAGCAACTGACAAAAATCAATAAGAAGCATGATGCATATACATAAAACCACACAGTCTAGGTTCTTAGTTACACAATGTTACATAATAGTGTGCATGTATTAGCAATAATTAATGTGGTTACAGTAATAACACGTGTTATTAAGATGACCGTGAAAGGGTCTAGAGTTATACTAACAGTTATAAGTATTACTGATATTATACTTATATGTACTAGCTGGTCTGGTGTGGTGAGTGGTGTGACGGGAAGTATAGTGTGCTAATTAATACTTAAGCATGGTTGTATTGATATGAAACAAATAGTGTATATAGTGGTGTAGGGTTCCACTCATATTCCTTTTATGAAAACTACCCCACAAGTATATGTATACATAAATATATGTAATGTTTTATTTCATTCATTTGAGGTGTGGAGTGAAGCAGACATTGTATATGTGTGTGTGTTTTTTATATTTTAATTGACTTATGACTGTTGGTGATATCACAGTGTAGTATAGCAATAATGATTCATGTTGTCTAGACTAAATGACATAGACTAAACTTACTAACACATGTCTCTTTCATTGATTCCCTCCTCTCTCTCTCTTTTTCCTGTCTCTCTTTACAGAGGCTGGTTTGGTGATTTGAATAATGAAAACTCTTTATATCATCTGGAGCCACTCACTGAGGATCACTTACATGTCAGTCCAGAAGAGGATGTAAGTGTAAATACTGACACACTAGCTGTCATACACTAAACTGTTAATAATAATAATATTTTTTGTCATTTCCTTTCTCTTTTAAGATCCTGGCCAATACTCATGTACTTTATAAAGACACAGAGAACAAGAAAAAACTTCAAAATTTTGTCTGTGGTGAGCCACCTTTCTCCGGACCCATTTTTTTGCACATGAATCATGTGGTACACAAATTCACTTATAATATGATCTGCCACTGCCTGAAATAAGTTAAATAACACTACTTAAATGTAAATTAGAAATTATTTCATTACTTTTACTTAGAATGGAGGATATTCATGGTATTTGTGTACATTATGTCATCATTCTTTTTCCCATTCAGGTACTCCTCATGGAAATATCTCAGTAGATAGATTCAAACTTCCTTCAGGAGCTGGCAGTTCTCTCCATAGGGTATTTATCATTTTAATAGTCATGTACTGTATAGGGCATAATGTTCGTGGGATGCAAATTTCGTTGATAAAGTAAATTTGTGAAAATAAAATCTGCAAATTTAAATTTAATATGATACCCGCATGGTACACATGGTGGAATTTGCGAAATTAAAATCTGCAAATTTGAATTTTAGTAAATTTTGCAAAATTTGCATCCCGTGAACATTATGCCTTATATGGTAATTGTCATGTGTGTATCTGTGTGACCTCTAGTTGAGGAAACAGTCTGGTGGGGCTTCTAACATTGTGGAAGTATTGATAGTCAATGATAACTATCAGGTAAGATTAATTAAATAAAAGAAAATAAAACATTGTTATTTTTAGCTACTGGTATTATACTTTGTACAGCTAAAATAATTTTTAACAATGGTATAGGGCATTGTATTACTGTTGGGATTGTGAAGGAGTGTACAATACCACTACTGTTTCATTGTTATTAATATAATCCATAGTGTGTTGATGACAATGGTTGTAATACACTAACAGTAAATAGCTAACCAATGCATGTGCATGGACATTAAAAATGTAATAACAATTTTGTTGTGTCGCTAGAATCCAAATATTATGCTATTGTTTATACAGTACATTGCTTATGGAAGGAACATCAGTGCAGTTGTATTGAGGGCAATAGAAATATTTAGTCACGTTGACATGGTAAGTATCACTACTAATGACTAGTATACTCCTTCATCTCATCTTTCATTCTCTCACTTGAATCATATTCCTATTCTTCTATTTGTATATTCATTTAATTCTCCCTCTAGTTGTATCAGTCTATTAATGTTCGTGTTGTGATTGTTTATTCGTTGACATGGACAACACAACAAGGGATATCATTCAGTTCAGTACCAAACACTCTACTGACACTGTTCCGTCAATACCACACTAGCACCACTGCATTCCGATCCATCACTCATGATAGCGCCCAATTGATCACGTGAGTCTCTTTTATTACAAATAATGATAATTTATATCATTTATTCACAGTGGTATTGATCTGGATAATAATGCAGTAGGTATAGCTTATGTTGGCACAATGTGCAATTTTGATTCATCTGTTGGATTAACTCAAGTTAGTTGGTGATTGTGTTTATTTTAAGAATCATGTGGGACTGTGCTGACTGAAACTGTGTGTATAACTAATTTTATTACTTATGATTGTTATCATTGCTCCCCCTCTCTTCCATAATCAAAAACCCACAGTCAATTAATTTTCTTGTTCACTTAGAAGGATAACTTATTATTTTATAGGATACAAGAGGTAGTGTTGCATCAGTGGCTACCATTGCTGCACATGAAATGGGACATACTTTTGGTATGAACCATGATGATGACTCAAGTAAGGACTTATTAACTATTACTGTAAAACTATAAATTTTAGCGTGCTACTTATTTTAGCGATACTTGCAAAGAACCTAAAAACACTAAATTTAATATTTAATAAAATATTTAAAATATTAGTAAATATTAAAAAAAAATTTTTAACATTAATATTTTGCTAATTTGACATTGAAGCATAAATGCTAAATAAAGTAGCCGCGAACATTAATAGGTTTACAGTAATTGCCATTATTTTAAAATTATTATAACTAGGTTGTAATTGTTCTGATTCCAATGGTGGTTGCATTATGAATGCTATTTCAAGGTACTGATTTAATTTTAGAATCAATGATTCATTCTCTTCTCTCAGATTCCCTCCAGCCACCAGTTGGTCACAGTGCAGTATTAATGAATTGAATGCTGGTTTCGCTGGCTCTGGCAATTCTGATCTCAACCGTTGCTTAGGAAACAGTCCAACAACTGTTAGTTGTACTATCTATTGTCCTTTCATTTCTCTCTCTTTTTCTGTAGATTGTTGGTACTGCTAGGTGTGGCAACGGAATAAGAGAACCAGGAGAGACTTGTGACTGTGGAAGTTTAGCTGTAAGTCTGTGTGTATGTCTGTGTGTGTTGGTGTGCTAAACTTTAAGTATGTTATTAATTTCAGGAGTGTGATGATCCATGCTGTAATGCCACAACATGTGAACTGGCCAGTACTGCCCAATGTGGATCTGGAGTTTGCTGTGAAAACTGCCAAGTAATTACACTACATTGTTAATAGAAAATAATTATTGTCTTTTATAACTAACAGTTCAAGTTATATGGTACTACATGTCGTAATTCATCTGGTATGTGTGACATACTAGAATATTGCACTGGTCAAAATGCTGATGTAAGGATAATTAATAATAATAATAATAATAATAATAATAATAATAATAATAATAATAATAATAATAATAAATAAACTAAATTAATAAATAATTGTTTTATTTTTAGTGCCCAACAGATTTAACACAACAGAATGGAATATCCTGTGATAATAATACTGTATGTTAGTGGTTTAATAAAGTAATGTTCATATTCTCTCAATATTTTTGCAGGGTTATTGTTACGATGGTACATGTGGCTCTGCATGGGATCAGTGCAACCGTTATTTTGGAAGTGGTCAGTAAATTTTCCTAAACCTCTTTCGTTCATTGTCTCTCTTTCTCTCTACAGAATCAGTTCCTTCTAATGATGCATGCTACACACAGTTCAATACTCTTGGTATTGCCTGGGGTCACTGTGGAGCTAATGGTACCAGTTATATTCCTTGCACTACTGGGTAAACTATAATGCACTACAACTTAATTAGTCTCTGATTTGATTACTTTATGTCTTTATACTATATAATTTTTGCAATGTACATGTAGCAGTGAAACAATTCTTTTTTTCCACTCATAGGAATGCATTCTGTGGTTCACTCCAGTGCAATGGCGGCAGAATAATATTTAATAATGTTAATTCAAGGAGTGCTTTGACAGCTTATACTAGATTTGCTAGTGGTCAAGAGTGTAGGAGTGTCACTACACGTGCTGATGCTGATGAAGTCAGTCCTGGTTTAGTGGTTGATGGGGCTAGCTGTGGAACTGACATGGTATGAAAAATTTTAAAGAGCTTTAACTTTTGTGGGTCAATAATTATAATTTTGAGGATTCACCTCAAAGCTAAAATAATTTTTACAATACTCTGAAAAGATTTATTATTCCATAGTGCTGTATTTCATGAGTATAAAATTTTGTGAATTTGTCCAAGTTTGCTATTTGTTGGCTTAATTTTTTTAAATTTTACCTTCTGCAGCAATTTTTTCTAGTATGCCACAATTCTTTTGTAGAATTTAATTTACAAATTTAAAAAGAACACAAAATTAGTAAAATTTATTTCCAGTAAAGTATAACCCCTAGCTATACTGTACTTGTGATATAAAATTTTACAAATATAACCTTGTGCCATTTTGCTACAGCTACAAAACAAAAAATTGTGAAATTCATTACCTGCAAACATAACTCCTATAGTTTAACCTTTTGCTTAATTTTTTTCCTCTTCTTGTTATTAAATGATTCTTTTATTTTGATTAGATGTGTGTCAATCAGCGCTGTTTATTACTTTCATCACTGGAGGGAGTCAGCCCTTGTCCTATTGGAAGTAATGGACAAACATGCTCTGGAAATGGCGTAAGAGCTTCTCTCATACTGTTATTGATAACATTGCTATACATGTGCATTCAGATTTTCCCACAAAGCATGCATGCAAAGAGCATGCGCTTCATAAGCTGACAAGTGCAATACTGTATATCCTGAAATAAAAGCCAAGTGCAAATAAACGCTGGGGTAGCAATAAAATGGAACTATAAATATGCAAATCTAGCCTTAAGATAACATAGGTGCCTTGTAGATACTTCCTTAATTTTAGGTTCCTAAGTCATTTGCATCAGGTCACTGTTGGCCCAAGTTTTATTTTATTTTTGAATTTTTAGGTTCAAATACCATTTTAAAAAAATTGACGCCCAGGCTTTTATTTAAGGAAATACGGTACATGGATTTGGAGCACCTTAAAAATTAATTCAAAAATTATAATCAGTTCAAAGTCGATATACAACATAAAGACATGTACATGTATCAGAAAATATTATGAAAATGAAGAATTTTCTCATTGCCATTTTTGACAAAACTTGGCTATAGTCTTTCCAATTTTTGAGCAGCTTTAAAATTCATAAAAATTCAAATTTGATCAAAATCAGCTCAAAGTTGATAAACATAAGGACATGTATGTGCATCAGAAAATATCATAAAAATGAAGAATTTTTGTAACTATTTTTGACAAAAATTTGATCTTTGACCAGGGCAGAAAAAATTATAAATTTGAAAATTCTCTTCTTGTGATTTTTGTTACTATTATGTATGTGCATGCAGGGTGTTTTGGCCAATGTTTAAGCTCCACTGACAAAAAGATACATGAGCATTATGCCATAATCCTTGACAGTTCACTTAATATAATCTCTCTCCCTCTCCCTCTTCCTCCCTCCCTCCCTCACTTTAAGTGTGCAATAATATAAACCAGTGCTCCTGTAATGTTGGTTACACTGGTAGTGATTGCAGTTTGATACCTGGAACAACAACAACAACAAATACATCAGGTTAGTTCCGTAATAATTGATAGTAATAATCATAATACTGGTATTAGAATGAACAATGAAAATAATTAATAGTAATGATTATTCATTGACTATTCTGATTAGTGATTACATTAACCAACCAATTTCTAAGTTATTATAGTTTTGCCTTATGCTGCAGATATACCCACACCATCCTCAAGTTCCTCCTCTACTGCCAATGCACCATCCACTTCTACTAGTATTAATGCATGACCCACTTCCACTAGTATCATTTCCACTAGTATTGCATATTCCACTTCGATCCTCTAGTATTGCATATGACCCACTTCTACTAGTAGATTCATTTCCTCTAGTAGTAATGCACCGTCCATGGACCTCTACACTTTCTCTGTTACAAGTGATTCCTCCTCTTCCTCTAAATTAAGCTCTTACCCCTAATATTTCCTCTACTTCCCTCTCCCTCCTCCTCCTTCCCCTCCCCCTCTAAAAGCATTGTAATTAATTCATCAAAGACTTCATTAATAACTTACTTTAAGCTATTTTCTACTACTTTATCAAGTAGAAATGGGAGTAGAATGTGAGTTATAAGATAGTCTGGCCCGCCTCTTTTTTTGCAGGGGTGCCGGTGGTGCAACAAAGAGGTGGGGCTGAGTTACTACATAGTAGTGGTGGGTGATACTGGCCAAAATGGATTTGGTACGATACTGATTGGTATCAGCCCATATTGGGAGTATCAATACAGTTTTGATATGACATTGATACCACACCTATGGAGTCACACCTCTTATTATTGACTGTTTTCATCGATTTTCTTCATTTACGTGTATACATTATATGTCATTAACTTATTAAAATTTTTGTTATTAATATATTGATTAACCATAAGAAAGCATGGCCAATGTATCAATCCAGATTCCTTCAAAATTTTGATACCAATAATTATGAATTGATACTTTATCGTTTGTATTGATAAAATATCGATATATCACCCACCACTACTACATAGATATTAGAGTAAATAAATTTATGATTGCTATATGGAAAATGGAATTATTCTTTTTATTATTCTTTTTATTAAATGGAATTATATTCTTTTTATTATTCCTTTTATTAAATGGAATTATATTCTTTTTCTTATTCTTTTTATTAAATGGAATTATTCTTTTTATTATTCTTTTTATTAATTGGAATTATTCTTTTTATAGTCATGGCCAATACAACCACTAGTGCCACTATGTCTACGACTGACACACCATCTGTCTCAAATCAGCTAATGTCTATCATCATATCAGGAATAGTTACATTTCTAGTAGTGTGTATAGTGTTAACTGTAATGCTCTTTGTAACCTATATGATTATGAAGAGAAGGAATCGTAAACAAAAAAAGCAACTTGCAATGGTAGAAATTCCAAGTTCGACTCCTTCTTCATGTAAGTAATCTGAATACTATTTTTGCTTTTAATATTCTGAATAATTCACTTTCTTTATAATAATTAGTTTTGACAGAAGACATGAAAGAAAGCACTTACAACTCTAGCAAACCTATTGAGATTTTATCAATTAATATGGAACGGCTCTCAAATTATATAGTATCAGGGTCCACCATAAGCATGCAAGAAACTATTGGACAAGGTTTAATTGGGGATTCTTTAACTATCATAGCACTAATAATTTTCATTTTGTACTCTTTAGGTGAGTTTGGTATAGTTTATCGTGGAGTGATGACGATAAAGAATGAAATACCTAAACCAGTTGCCATGAAGACATTAAAAGGTAATAATATTGTCAATGATTAAAATAATTACTAATTTTACTCTATAAACTATTTTGACTCAGTTACATATTGGCATGGTTACATCAGTTTATAATACGAATAATTTATTTGCTTTTGTTGTAGGTTTTTATAAAGAGAGTGACATTGACTCATTACTGGATGAATGTATTAAAATGATGCCATTCAATAATTTAAATGTATTACCACTGATTGGTGTGTGTCTTGATCTCGGACCAGCTCCATACATTATCATGCCTTTCATGTCAAGAGGAAGTTTATTGTCTTACCTCAAGAAAGAGAGGCCTAATCTTACCGTAGCTGATACCAGTGAAGAGGATATTATACTGAATGTCAGAAAACAGTTGCTCTCCATTTGTTTACAAGTTGCCAATGGAATGTCTTACTTAGCTTCACAGAGGTTCATTCATTGTGATCTTGCTGCTAGAAATTGCATGTAAGTCTTTTCAACATCAATTTTAAGAAATATTTTCACTATCACCTTAATTTCACTAGTAATCAATTTTGCAGAAATTATATAGGAGAATTTAGTACCATTATAGTGGTAAATTTTGGAGGGAGTTAAATTTGACGTTTTGCTAGCCATTTGCCAAAATAGAAACCTGTCATTTTGAGCTATGTTCAAATTCGCCAATCAAAATTAGCAATTTACCAATTGTCAAAAAGGGGATGGGTCTGGCTACACAAAACTACTGACCACTCCGAAGATTGCATGATCTGGTTGATGTAATGAGTACAACTCACAATGAATGATCACATCCTGTCACTATAAAAGCTAAAGTAGGAATCTTTATAAAAATAGCAAGAAAATAAAAGGAAATTTTGGGAAGGGACACAATGTAGTTGCTTCCTAGGGCCCTGACCCCTAGAGGCAATAAAATATGTTCCTAGCTGTAGTAATTTGTTTTATAAATTATGATAGAGTGCAATGTGCCTACTAAACCATGGAGTCAATGCATGGGTATAGCTGCATGCTCATGAAAATTATGATTTACTAGTTTTTGTATGCATTTCTTTTTTCTACTATGAATAACAATTCATCGCTCAGTTTTAACAATGCATTGTTGATGCAAAATCAGCAGCGGCAAGTCCAAGCATGGTAGGTGTCTCGTTTACATTTATGTATTTCATAGGATTGATGATAATGGTATTATTAAAGTAGCAGATTTTGGACTATCTGAAGACATATATACCTGCAATTATTTCAGGCAGCTAAAGTGCAGTGATAATAACTCAGGATCATCAACAGTTAAACTACCTGTGAAATGGATGGCATTAGAGAGCCTTCATGATGGACTGTTCTCTGAAAAATCAGATGTTGTAAGTATTCATTTGCCATTACACTCAATCATGCAATAACTAATTTATCAATGTAATTTTTTTATTTACAGTGGTCTTATGGTGTTCTTTGTTGGGAAGTGTTCAGTCTTGGTAAAGTACCATATCCTGGCCTGAATCCAATAGGAGTAGTGGAGTTACTAGATACTGGTGGACGATTGCTGTGTCCACATAATGGAGCCTGCTCACAGGAAATGTAAGAACATAATAAACACATGCCTTTAATAATTTATGATTTTTTTAACACAGTTACTTGCTGATGCTATCTTGTTGGTCTGAGTCTCCTAATGATAGGCCAATGTTTAGTGATTTAGTTTCTTCAATAAATGCACTCATTGAACCATTGGCTGGCTACCTTGATTTTACTGACATTAATAATACTTGTACTGTAAAAGATAATGTTGTTTGTGACTAGATCTATGTATCAGTATCAATATATTTTTTGTAGAATGTATAATGTGAAACAGCTTTTTGAGTGATAGCTTAGCTGCCATGCTAAAAACAATATCAATGATTTCAAAGCTATAGCCAATTATGCTGGACTTATGTACTTATAATTTCCTATAGTGGGGACATTGTAGAGTCTGTCTTTGTTTACTATTCATACCAGTGACCTGCTATCAATAGTCTCACATGGCCACTAATGACCTGCGACCTGCGTGCTAATTAAAGTTTAATTATAAAGCCCTTTGGTTCAAGTTATAGTCAGTCAACTGGTATCTACATGAGTACATGTTTCTCCTGGCTTTGTTTCTTTCTGCTTGGATATTATCAGTATTTGGTAAGCTGTATGTTTTTAATGGTGTAGATATATAGATTTAGTTGCTTTGTGCGTTACCTTCTGTAGGTTTGCTCACATGCATGGTCAGGAATGTCTAGTGAATGGCAATGGTCCAAATGTTGGAAGACTAGAAATATGTACTAATGGAGATTGGGGAACTGTTCGTGATAATATGTGATACAGTGATAGTCACACAATAATGCTCTGGCAGTCTACAGACAACTGGGATACTCTACTTATGGTAATTTATAATTACATATAAATCTTATTCATTGGTCTATATAGATCTATATATTTTTATAAGTGTAATTATTTTTTATGTTACAGAAACACTTTTTGCAGTTTTTTTGTTTTCTTCAGTTTCCCAGCTCACTCTCGTCCTCTTGCTCTCTTTTATTTTTTACTTCATAGGCTGAAACTAATATTGTAAGATGATTTCTGGTTTTTCCACTATTGCTGCTGCAGTTGTCATTCTATTGTGTATCACTGATCAATGCACAGTTCAAGATACTGATTGTTCTGCTGCTAGTAACTGCAGTTTTTATGCCATTGTTTGAGCGCTAAACTCAGTTGCAGATGAATTGAAGGGATTATCCTCTTTTCCGTGAAAGACGCTACTGTTGCAGATTCATGAGGCAATCAGAGTCCTTCACAACAGCAGTAAGTACACTGATTGCATTGATGTATGCCCCACAACCTAATCAACTTTGTTGAAAGCAACTTAGATCTAGTTGTTAGTTTGATGAGAGTTTTAGTGGGCAAAGGAGTTGCCGTATTGTGGTAAACTATTTAGTGTTAGGTTTTTCAATTGGTATGTGATTTTAATTAGTTTGTATAGCTATGTAATTTTGTAAACCACATTCTGTGCATGTGTTAATTGTCTGTGTACTTAAGGTCAGATGTGGCCAGTTATAGGGGGGATCATTTAGAAGATGTACTGCCAGATAACTGGTTATCATGGTTATCTGTGTTCTATTCTTTAAAATAATTTACATTAGAGCAGCTAATCATTGCAAAGAGCTTTTTCCACTTGGTAAAAGCCAGGTTCTGCTTAATAGAGAATGCGTGCTAAGTATATTCATAACTTTTAAGTACTGTATAACCAACCCACACAATAAATTGGCTGCCATGTTGGACGTCAAATTTATTAAGAGTTCAATGGGGGATGGGACGAGCCCAGACTAGATGGGGGAAAACACATTTTTTTGCCTTGCTACCTTCTTGAGGCTTTTTCAGAAGCTTAGAAAGCATCCTGAGGATCTAATGGGGTCTAGTAGTCAGAGCGGTTTCCTGGTACCAAGCATTTTTCTATCGTTTCTCCATTGCTGTCAATGGAAAACTGAAGTCCAAAGAATTAACTTTTTTTTTGAAAGTTATTACGGTATGCAATGAATGCATTTAATTTGCAATGAAAATACTTAGCACGCATAACCCCGCCCAACTAATTTTTACATTCATATGACCCAGATTGCATTACTTATGTTGAACATGGTTCTAAAGACTTTTCATTATACTTTCTGATGCACATTGATGTCCTAAAAGTTTGAACCAATTCCGACATCAATAATGAGTTTTACAGTGTATAAGCCAATTTTTTGAAAAATATCCATAGTTTTTTTGAAAAATGGCTCAAAAATTAACCTAAATTTCGATTACATTTTCTGACACATATTGATTTCATTATAATATGCTGTGTAAAAAGTTTGAGCTGATTTAAACTTAAATTTTTTTCTAGTTATGGCCATTTTAAAACAATTTGCCAAAATTCTAAAATACCCTGTACTATATATAGCCCATGTTTTTTTTCAAAAAATGGTTTCAAAATCACCCCAAATTTTTCTTACATTTTCTGATGCATATTGATGTCCTTACGCTATGTAGAAAATTTGAGCTGATTCTGACTTTTAATTTTTAAGTTACGGCCATTTTAAGAAAATGCCAAAAATCTGAAAAATACCCAAGGCTATAGCCCATGGTTTTTTCTAAAAAATGGCTCCAAAATTACCCCAAATTTTTATTACATTTTCTGATACACATTGATGTCCTTATGCTGTGTAGAAAGTTTGAGCTGATTCTGACTTTAATTTTTCAAGTTATGGCCATTTTAAGAAAGTGCCAAAAATCTGAAACATACCCAAGGCTATAGCCCATGGTTTTTCCAAAAAATGGCTTCAAAATTACCCCAAATTTTTATGCACTTATTATGTATGTTTGTTACTTTGTACATTTATGTACAAAGTAAATATGCACTCTTGGTGCCACTAAGGCTGATGATGTTAACCAGTGCATATTGGCATGCAGCTAGACTACATGCTGCTAGCAAGTTTGTGTGGTTACTTTGATCTTGTAAGCAACATGTTGCCAGAAATAGAACATCCTTCTATTTCTGGCAACATGATGCTTACAAGATCAAACTAATCACAAATGTTGCCAAGCATACATTTACTTTTGAAGGGTCCATAATATGGAGGAGAATGTATCCTACATAGACTCCTGCATGTGAATATTGAAGTTCAGCTAGGATTGTTTATAGCTTGTGGATCGTTAGGTAGAAAACCCAAATGTACTAATTAACACAAAATTTCTCATTTATTTAGGTACCAGGTACTAGTATTCTCGACTCAATAGCACTTATGATGGATTTCCTTGGCTCTTTTTCCTCCTCTTTATATAGATATGGGGAGCTTGACGTTCAATTTTGTATCAGTATTTTATAGGCTCCTTTTTATTGGTTATGCTGTTTTTTATAAGTAAGTGAACATTTTATTTTCTTTTTTGTATCTATTTTTCAGCTATTTTGGCTTTTAAAATTTGCAATTGCATTGTTCCTAATAAAGCAGACAGACAGATAAACAAGCAAATGAAAAAGTTTGTTTTTTCATTATGAGAACGCTGGTACGTTATCTTCAACCTTTATGTGA
>NW_003546291.1:114625-135100 GCF_000090795.2 Amphimedon queenslandica | reverse complement strand
TATAACATACACTCAAGGAGGCACAAACACTGCTGCAGCATTGGATTTACTAAGTACAGCATTTGCTACTGCTCGTGTTAGTGAAGGTATCCCTCGTGTAGCTGCTGTTTTTACTGATGGAATGTCTAATAATCCTTCAGCAACAGTACAAGCTGCTCAAGCTGTCCATAATGACAAAATAACAGTTTTCTCTTTTGGTATTGGAAGTGGTATCAGTAACAATGAGTTAATTGCCATTGCTTCAGATGGTCAACAAGGTGTTTTTAATATCAGTGGTTTTTCATCTGATACTTTTCAGGCTGTTTTGATACAATTACGAGTCTCAACATGTTCATGTAAGTCATTGATTTTATGTCAAATTATGCTAATAAAATTATTTTATAGCCCCAACAGAATCTGAGACTGGAAAAGAAATCACTACTACCCTTCCAAAAGGATCGTCTCGTTTGTTACAATATGCGTTTCCATCAATGGGAATGACACTAAAAATTGATATTACAGTGGGAAATTTGGTGGTTTGTGGATCATTTACTGTACAAAATCCAGATGCACTAACACAAGATTTCTTTGTCATGAGCAATGGCGATGACATTGATTATTTCATTAGTCCCCAATTATATGTACAGTCAACTACTGATGATGACGATGATGATGATGATGATGGAAGTTGTAGAAAGAGGCAGACATCAATGCCTAATGTGTACTTGTCTATTGCTGGATTGAATGATATCAATTCATTTGCATTGAATACTACTTTTGGTGATACTACTTCACCAATACCTGGTAAGAG
This sequence comes from Amphimedon queenslandica, assembly GCF_000090795.2. Lineage (NCBI taxonomy): Eukaryota > Metazoa > Porifera > Demospongiae > Haplosclerida > Niphatidae > Amphimedon > Amphimedon queenslandica. Next base: position 134,310 of record NW_003546291.1, on the reverse strand, counting down.
AGTAACTGATATCAGATTTAAGGCGGATTTACAATATGACATTAGGTCAGTGTACCGTCAATTTTTAATCAAAAGCAAAGCCGATTTGACCTTTTAACACATACTTTCCACTGGAATAGAACCAGATTCTATTCCAGCATCAACGTAACGTCAGGACTAGCCTAATATTGTAAATCCACCTTTAAGAGTAATGGCTGCTTTGCTTTTTTATGAGTCCTTGTTTTATCATTTTAACCCTTCGAATCCTTGTACCTATCATGTTTGTTGTCCCTGTGCCAAATATTATATTTCACAACCTGTTTCTTGTTTTTCATAGCCTATAGATGATTAGGCTAATTTGCAAAATTTACAGCCTTTGAAAAATTTTTAAAGGCTGTTTACATGCAGTCCTTCTTGTCTATTGCAGGATTCTTATCACTTAAAAGTTCTATTCTTGTTGTATATTTTGTATGTGCTGTAAGGTTGTTTAATAATAATAATAAATAATAGTAATAGTAATAATGGTGATGATAATTTTTGTAGCCTGCATTGTCGAGACTCTAGGTATTATTCTATAGGCTTTTCATGTTGGCTGTTGTGCTGCTTAGTATCATTATCGTTATCGTTTTTTGGCTTAACGTGGGTGAGGATAATATCATTCAGTATTTCTATCCACCACAACTCTCACTTTGAGGTTCTGTGGTTTTAAAGGGGTTCTCCCATCATAGATCTCCATAACTTCTCTACAGGCTAGACAAAGTTGCTTCTACTACTTTATCAAGTAGAAATGGCAGTAGACGGCACCAAAAGCCATCAGTCTTGCCAAAATTAGCAGTTTCTCGATAGATTCTTGCATGCTTTGAGTAACAGGACTTCATAGTATATAGATCACAGATATTTCTCAAGAGTCGCAGAAACCGTGGCTTTAATATCTGAATAATAAAGTAGCATTTTGCTTGAACTTTTTGTTTTGAAGATATAATTGCCTAAGAATCACTTACCTCTTGATTTTACACGAGGTGCTAAGAGTTTGTATAGAACAAATAGAGTATAGCGGCTGTTGTTCAGATGAAGGTGTAATTCTACCCAGATCAACCGTCATAACAAGTAACTGTTCTGTCAGTTTTTTGTTTACAAATGAATGATTAACAATATTAATTTAGCATGTTTATTTAGTAATGTGAGTTACTATGATTATACATTAAAAGGAGTTATTCTTTTTATAGTCATGGCTAATACATCCACTAGTGCCACTATGTCTGCCAACCATTCAATAATAATCCAAACTACTCATACTATTCATACAACAACAGCAACAGAAATTACTATTTCTCAATCATCTGTTATTAGTACCAGTGACACACCATCTGTCTCAAATCAGCTAATGTCTATCATCATATCAGGAATAGTTACATTTCTAGTAGTGTGTATAGTGTTAACTGTAATGCTCTTTGTAACCTATATGATTATGAAGAGAAGGAATCGTAAACAAAAAAAGCAACTTGCAATGGCAGAAATTCCAAGTTCTACTCCTTCTTCATGTAAGTAATCTGAATACTATTTTTGCTTTTGATAATCTGAATAATTCACTTTCTATATAATAATTAGCTTTGAAAAGAGACATGAAAGAGAGCACTTACAACTCTAGCAAACCTATTGAGATTTTATCAATTAATATGGAACAGCTCTCAAATTATATAGTATCAGGGTCGACCATAAGCATGCAAGAAACTATTGGACAAGGTTTAATTGGGGATTCTTTAACTGTCATAGCAATAATAACTTTAATTTTGTACTCTTTAGGTGAGTTTGGTATAGTTTATCGTGGAGTGATGACGATAAAGAATGAAATACCTAAATCAGTTGCCATGAAGACATTAAAAGGTAATAATATTGTCAATGATTAAAATAATTATTAATTTACTCTATAAACTATTTTGACTCAGTTACATATTAAATACATAGTTACATCAGTTTATAATATGAATATTTCATTTCCTTTTGTTGTAGGTTTTTATAAAGAGAGCGACATTGACTCATTGCTGGATGAATGTATTAAAATGATGCCATTCAATAATTTAAATGTATTACCACTGATTGGTGTGTGTCTTGATCTTGGACCAGCTCCATACATTATCATGCCTTTCATGTCAAGGGGAAGTTTATTGTCTTACCTCAAGAAAGAGAGGCCTAATCTTACCGTAGCTGATACCAGTGAAGAGGATATTATACTGAATGTCAGAAAACAGTTGCTCTCCATTTGTTTACAAGTTGCCAATGGAATGTCTTACTTAGCTTCACAGAGGTTCATTCATCGTGATCTTGCTGCTAGAAATTGCATGTAAGTCTTTTCAACATCAATTTTAAGAAATATTTTCACTATCACCTTAATTTCACTAGTAATCAATTTTGCAGAAATTATATAAGAGAATTTAATACCATTATAGTGGTAAATTTTGGAGGGAGTTAAATTTGACGTTTTGCTAGCCATTTGCCAAAATAGAAACCTGCCATTTTGAGCCATGTTCAAATTCGCCAATCAAAATTAGCAATTTACCAATTGTCAAAAAGGGGATGGGTCTGGCTACACAAAACTACTGACCACTCCGAAGATTGCATGATCTGGTTGATGTAATGAGTACAACTCACAATGAATGATCACATCCTGTCACTATAAAAGCTAAAGTAGGAATCTTTATAAAAATAGCAAGAAAATAAAAGGAAATTTTGGGAAGGGACACAATGTAGTTGCTTCCTAGGGCCCTGACCCCTAGAGGCAATAAAATACCGTATAGCCAAAAATTTTCGAGGCTTAAAATTTCGTGAATAATGAAATTTATAGAGAAATTTTAAATTCCGTGATAAATATTTTCGTGATTTTATTTTAATAATAATAATGACCACGCCTTATTTAAATAAAACATGGCAGATTCAGTGTTTGGGGCGGACTCTTGTCACAGTCTTGTGTCATGTGTGTCAAGGGGCACCGTGTCTACAAATCAGTGTGGACACCAGAGATGGGGAAGATCATCATCTTTGACCTAGGCAGTATGCTTAAAATAGCAATACAGAGTAACAGAGACATCAGCTTGACCGAGAACAGGACTTGACACGAGGGCGCGCACGTTTATTAGTAAGGCGTGGTTAACCACGCCTCTCAATTAATATTTATTTTCGGGGGTTTAATTTTTCGTGATGCAACCAGTGATCACGAAAATACGAAAATTTATTCCTCACGAAATTTTTTGGCTATACGGTATGTTCCTAGCTGTAGTAATTTGTTTTATAAATTATAATAGAGTGCAATGTGCCTACTAAACCATGGAGTCAATGCATGAGTATAGCTGCATGCTCATTAAAAACATGATTTACTAGTTTTTGTACACATTTCTTTTTTTTACCATGAATCACAATTTATCACTCAGTTTTAACAATGCATTATTGATGCAAAATCAGCAGTGGCGAGTCCAAGCATGGTAGGTGTCTCATTTACATTTATGTATTCCATAGGATTGATGATAATGGTATTATTAAAGTAGCAGATTTTGGACTATCTGAAGACATAAATGCCTACAATTACTTCAGGCAACTAAAGTGCAGTGATAATAACTCAGGATCATCAACAGTTAAACTACCAGTGAAATGGATGGCATTAGAGAGCCTTCATGATGGACTGTTCTCTGAAAAATCAGATGTTGTAAGTATTCATTTGCATTTACACTCAATCATGCAATCACTAATTTATTAATGTAATCTTTTTTTATTTACAGTGGTCTTATGGTGTTCTTTGTTGGGAAGTGTTCAGTCTTGGTAAAGTACCATATCCTGGTCTGGATCCAATAGGAGTAGTGGAGTTATTAGATACTGGTGGACGATTGCTGTGTCCACATAATGGAGCCTGCTCACAGGAAATGTAAGAACATAATAAACACATGCCTTTAATAATTTATGATTTCTTTGACGCAGTTACTTGCTGATGCTATCTTGTTGGTCAGAGTCTCCTAATGATAGGCCAATGTTCAGTGATATAGTTTCTTCAATAAATGCACTCATTGAACCATTGGCTGGCTACCTTGATTTTACTGACATTAATAATACTTGTACTGTAAAAGAAAATGATGTTTGTGACTAGATCTATGTATCAGTATATTTTTGTAGAATGTATAATGTGAAACAGCTTGAGTGTTAGTTTTGTTTTCATGCTGAAAACAATATCAATGATTTCAGAGCTATAGCCAATTATGCCTATGTGCACTTAATTCCTATAGTGGGAACTTTGTAGAGTCTGCTTTTGTTTACTATTCATACCAGTGATCTGCTATCAATAGTCTCACATAGCCACTAATGACATGCATGCTAATTAAAGTTTAATTATAAAGCCCTTTGGTTCAGATCTAGACTAGAGTTGTAGTCAGTCAACTGGTATCTACATGTCTCTCCTGGCTTTGTTTCTTTCTGCTTAGGTATTATTGGTAGTTGGTAAGCTGTCTGTTTTTAATCGTGTTGATATGTCTGGATAGATTTAGTTGCTTTGCATGGTAAAACATATACCTTCTGTAGGTTTGCTCTCATGGTCAGGCACGTCTAGTGAATGGCAATGGTCCAAATGTTAGAAGACTAGAAATACTTATTAATGGAGATTGGGGAAACATCTATGCATAAAGTAAATATGTACTTTTGGTGCCACTAAAGTAATCAGTGAATATTTGCAGCTAATCAGAGCTCATGGATCATTTTAGTTTATGGATTGTTTAGTGTACAAATCCAAATGCACTAGCACAAAATTTCTTATTAGGTACCAGTATTCCAGCTCAATGGTACTTATGATGGTAAATCATAATTTAATGTGAATGAATTTCAAAGCCAATTTTATATGCATGCTTTTAAAGGCATAAATAAAGATATTCATCCCTGCTGGCAATGCATGCTTCTGTCTAGATCTAGATGCATGACACTAGATACTTCCTGTAAGTTAGTATTAATGTTTCCTATCATTGATTATATTTAATCTCATTTAGTTTATGTTTTCTTCAGTTTCGCAGTTCACTCTCATCCTCTTGCTCTCTTTTGCTTTTTAACTTAATAGGCTGCAGCTAATATTGTAAAATGATTTCTGGTTTTTCCACTATTGCTGCTGCAGTTGTCATTCTATTGTGCATCACTGAAGCTCAAGGTACTGACTGTTCTGCTCTGGCCAGTGCTGGTAACTGCAGTTTCTATGATTGTTTGCATACTAAATTCAACTGTGACGCAAAGGATTATCCTCGTCGCCGTGGTAAACGCTACTGTCAGAAATACATTGATGAATCAAGTTGCTTCACAACAGCAGTAAGTACACTGATTGCATTGATGTGTGCCCTACAACCTACTAGTATTAAACTTTGTTGAAAGCAACTGGGGGGTTATTTTGATGTACTGTCAAAAAATTTCAGTCAACAGAGTTGCTATATAGATGCAGAAAGTTATCATTAAAGCTGCTTTGAACAAGTAGCAGGTAGCTTTGATATCATGTTTTTGTATGTACATGATGCCTAGAAAACGACAACATAATGCAGCCTAATGTAAATTACAAATTATTTGATATCCTCATTGAAAATTCTATTAAAACTAAAGCATCCTTTGAAGAATATTTCATAGGAAGCAGCATTATAATTAAATAATTCCATGTTTAGGCTAATCAATTTTGCATGTACATAAACAACAGTAGAGCTGAAGCATGCATTTCCCAAAACATGATGTAACCAAATTTAATTACAAGTTCTTTTGTAAATTCTGTGAAAATTAAAGCATCCTTTCAAGAATATTTCTTAGAAAGCAAAATATAAATTAAATTAATTAAATAAATCTATAATCAGTATGTAATTAATAAACTGCATTTTATAGTAGAGCTGAAGCATACAACCAAAGCATGCATTTTTATATGAATTTATTATTATCTTAGGGTCAGGCATGGATTACTAGTGTCCGTACGTGTTTGATGCAGTCTATTGTCAACAGTGCTCTCTATAGTGATGCAAATACTGATTGTGGCGAGTTTGAGGCATTTGCTGTTGGAAGTCGTCCTCAATGTTACACTGATAATGGGTTCTGTACAGATATATTCCTATCACCTCAATGTCAGAACTTTAATTGTATTCAAGATAAAATTTATGATGATAATAAAAGTTGGAGTAGAACTTCACTATATCAGGTAAGAAAGTATGAGCTATTAATATTATTATTATTATTATTATTATTATTATTATTATTATTATTATTATTATTATTATTATTATTATTCTACTTTTATAAATTAAAACAACAACTGGTTCGTGCCCTTCCCAGATTTCTACATTCCTTACTGATGCTCCACAGTGTGATAGGCCTGGCACTTCTCTTGTATCTGTTATACAGGATTATTTAGGTATGTACTTCAGTACTGTGTAAAAGTATGCTATTCTTCTCTTTGTACAGATTGTACTGCAAGGGCTTTTGATTTTATTATTTTATTGGATGCATCTGGAAGTGTTGGGTCTAGTAACTTTGAGATAATGAAAAACTTTGTTGCAGACATGCTGTCTAACTTTACCATTGGACCAGATGATACTCGTGTTGGAGTCATTCGTTTTGCTGACACTCCATCAATTGTTATCCCATTGGGTTCCAATAATACTTATGCACAGTTGGCTAGTGCTATTAGAGGTATATCATACACTGGAGGAGGAACAAACACTGCTGCAGCATTGAATTTACTAAGCACAGCATTTGCTACTGCTCGTGTTAGTGAAGGTATCTGCTGTTCTTACTGATGGATTGTCTAATAATCCTTCAGCAACAGTACAATCTGCTCAAGCTGTCCATAATGACAAGATTACTGTTTTCTCTTTTGGTATTGGAAGTGATATCAGTAATGCAGAGTTAATTGCCATTGCTTCAGATGGTCAACAAGGTGTTTTTACTATCAGTGGTTTTTCATCTGATACTTTTCAGGCTGTATTGATACAATTACGAGTATCAACATGTTTGTGTAAGTCACTAATTTTTTAATATTGTGAATTTATACTAATAAAAATAATTTATAGCTTCAACAGAATCTGAGACTGGAAAGGAGATTGCCACAACCCTTCCCAAAGGATCATCTCGTTTGTTAGTGTATGTGTTTCCGTCAATGGGAATGACACTAAAAATTGATATTACAGTGGGAAATTTGGTGGTTCGTGGATCATTTACTGTACAAAACCCAGATGCACTAACACAAGATTTCTCTGTCATGAGCAATGGAACTAACATTAATTATTTCATTAGTCCACAATTATATATACAGTCAACTACTGATGATGATGATGATGATGATGATGGAAGCCGTAGAAAGAGGCAGACATCAATGCCTAATGTGTACTTGTCTATTGCTGGATTGAATGATATCAATTCATTTGCATTGAATACTACTTTTGGTGATACTACTAGTAAGAGAGTAACTGATATCAGATTTAAGAATAATGATTGCTTTGCTTTGTTTTATGAGTCCTTGTTTATAATTTTTATTACCTGTTAGTATCTTCATAACTCTAAGTATTATTACCTAGATTATACTTATTATACCTGTTTTATTGCTTAGTATTATTATTGTTCTTTTGGGTTCCCCACAACTAGTTATAGTTTTTAGCCATTATTATTAATTTTTGTTATTTGTTACCATAACTCTGGGCACTAGTAAAAGTGAAAACGAAACGAAACTAGAAACAGAAAGGAACCAGAACAACATAAAACAAAAACTAGGGTAGTCCTAACATATGTCAAACTTCTACCATGACTAGGGTATGCTCTTAAAATTAAAAAAAAAACTAAACCCTAAATCCAACCTTATAGGGACTTCTAACATAACCAGAGGCCTTCTAACTGTATTGGGAGATTGCTTTTTTGGCGTTTCTTTTACATTTCTGGTTTCGTTTCATTTTTACTTTTACTAATGCCCTCACAACTCCTATGCTTTAAACATTTTCAATTGTTTGCATTGTAGCCTGTTGATAATTTTATGTACTGTATATTTCACCAGGTGTTTTGAGAATGGACAATAATATGATGCAACATGACGTGCTTTAATTATAATGTTCAATTATTTGTTTTATGTAACTTGTGTATCTTTTATAGATTGCTCTGGCATATGTAAACTCAAACTTCTTGCAATGTCATGTGAGGTTCTGAGGATGAATGGTGAACATGTGCCAGCTCCATGCCGTAACTGATTTATTTTATTTTTGGTCTTTTTTATTGTGGTAGTGAAATAGTTAAGTAGTTAATTTTTGTCAAGTTTTGTTTTAGAGTTTTATTGTAGAGAAAATGAGGAGAATTGTTTATTACCATAATACATTGTCATTTAATTAATCTCTAATACATGTACATTTTTGTATAAAGTGAATATGTAGACTACTCTTGGTGCCACTAAGGCTGATGATGTCAATCAGCACATACCAGTATTGGCATGCAGTTAATTAATTTCCTTTGAATGATTACTTGTAGTTTATAATGTGGAAGAGAATGAGTCCAATTATTTCCTAGACTCGTGTGTGTGAATTTGATACAATTCTTTGCCCATGCAAATCAAAACATTGCAAGTTGATATCAAGAGAATCTATTCTAAAACTTAAGTCTAGCCCCACAAGTCTATTTCCTGTCTTAACTTAAGGCCTTACCTTAAGTTAAGTTGCAAGTGTGAATCAGCCTTAACATGGCTGGTGGACAGTCATAGCTGCAAACCAGTTTATTAAATATATCCGTGCAAGAGCTATTCAAAGGCTTTTGAACCAAGCGGTGGTCCTTGGTATGTAGGATTGTATATGTGGTTTAATTTTAATGTAATAGATACTGCAGCTATTGCCCTCGTGTATGTCAGTGAATTAGAGTCATATTTAATGTTAAATTGAAATACATTTACATTTATGTATAAAGTAAATTGGCATGCAGTTAGGCTACATGCTGCTAGTAAATTTGTGGTTACTTTGATCTTGTAAGCAACATGTTACCAGAAATAGAACAACTTTCTATTTCTGGCAACATGATGCTTACAAGATCAAACTAACCACAAATGTTGCCTAGCATACATTTACCTTGAAGGCTACATGTAGTCCATAATGTGGAGGAGAATGTATCCTTCGTGGACTCCTGCATGTGAATTTGATTCAATACTGAAGTTCAGGATTGTTTAGTTTGTGAGTCGTTATCTACAAAACAAAATTGTACTTAACACAAAATTTCTCATTAAGTACCAGCATTCTCTTTACATAGATATGGGGAGCTTGAAGTTCAATTTTGTATCAGTATTTTATAGGCTCCTTTTTATTGGTTATGCTGTTTTTTATAAGTAAGTGAACATTTCATTTTCTTTTTTGTAGGCTGTAGCTATTTTGTCAGCTATTTTGGCTTTTAAAATTTGCATACGCATTGCTCCTAATAAGGCAGAGAAACAGATAAACAAGCAAATGAAAAAGTTTCTCTTTTTATTATGAGAAACTGGTATGTTAGTTCAACCTTTATTTGAGGAAGGTTTTAAGTGGGAAAGGTATCTAAATAGATCTAGCTATGTTAGTACAGATTGCAATCATTCAAAGGGTTTTAATTTTGTTATTAGTCATTACCATTTATACCAAGTGGTAGTGCTTTGTATGTAGGACTGCATATGTCTAGTTCAATTTTAAGATACTGCAGCTACTGCTCTCGTGTATGTTAGTGATTCTGTGATTTGGAGTTGTATCTCAGTCATCACTATATATTGTTAGTGTTCAAATAATTGAATGGCTTTAATATTTTGATTCACATCATGCATGCAGGTATTTTCCAATTTTCAATGCAACTGTTTTCTCTAGTTGTATATAATTGTTTAGTCTGATTCTAAGCCTCATTTTGGTGTTTTGAAGCTGTGTCAATGGTTATTATATTATTTTTGCAACTTCTACATAATATTATTCATAGCAGTATCTATAAATATCTGTTAATAATTGGCTTGAACTTTCTTTTTATATGTCATATTTTAGAACAAAATTTATAAGCTTTTAATGATTTGTAAATAAACTACTGAACTGGTGCTATGCTGTACCATAGATAATGGTGGCATACAGGTGCATGGCTACTTTTGTTTTATTTTGCTGAGAACAACAACAACTAAGCAACTACTGAACAATAACTGAACAACCAACAAAAATTAATAAGAAGCATGATACATATACATAAAACCACAGAGTCTAGAAAGTTCTAAAGTTACACAATATTACATAATAATGTGCATGCATCAGCAATAATTATTGTGGTTACAGTAATAACAACCATACACAAGTACATGTACATTAAAGATTGACCATCAAAGTCTAGAGTTATACCAACATTGCATTCACAACAGGTAATAAAATCATGCATAAAAGTATTTTCAAAGCCAATTTCTATATATAAATATTTATCCCCTGTTCCTCCCACATGTCACAGTATGCTAATCAAACTAAAAATCTACTTCCTGTGATAGCTTTAATGCTTCCTGCATGGCTTTTATTTAAACTCAGTTATTTTCTGTTTTCTTCAGATTCCCAGCTCACTCTCATCTCATCTCCTTTCTTCCTCTCTACTGTTTTTTCCTTTATAGGCTGCAGCTAATATCATAAGATGATTTCTGGTTTTTCCACTATTGCTGCTGCAGTTGTCATTCTATTGTGTATCACTGATCAATGCACAGCTCAAGATACTAACTGTTCTGCTCTGGCCAATGATGGTAACTGCAGTTTCTATGATTGCTTGCATACTAAATTCAACTGTGATGCAAAAGATTATCCTCTTCGCCGTGGTAAACGCTACTGTCAGAAATACATTGATGAATCGAGTTGCTTCACAACAGCAGTAAGTACGCTGATTGCAGTGATGTGTGCCCTACAACCTACTAGTATTTAACTAACTTAGGGGTTAGTTTGAATAGAATTTCAGTCAACAGTGTTGCCATAGAGATTTAGAAAGTTATCATTAACCCTTAAAAGACAGAGGTCACGAATTTGTGCAATACCATGGAGACAGCTGTCACATATTTGTGACACAATGTGTCACAATAATGTGACAGCTGTCTCCAAGACTTATAATGGATTGTCACAAATATGTGACATCTGTCATATAAGTATTTTGATTAAGTAGCGGTTAGCTTTGATGTCTGATGTCCTTGTATGTAAATATTTCCCTAGTAGGCCTATAGGTGATGCAACCTAATTTAATTACAAATTCTTTGATATCCGTATTGTAAATTCTGTGAAAACTAAAATATCCTTTTAGAAATATTAATTTTCTTAGAAAGCAACTTGTTATATTAAATCAATAAATAACTCAATGTTCAGGCTAATTTGCACATACATAAATAAGGAGCTGGTGCTGGTGCATGTATTTACCAAAGCAGTAAATAGAATGCATTTATATATAAATTTATTATTATCTTAGGGTCAAGTATGGATTACTAATGTCCGTAGATGTTTGATGCAGTCTATTGTCAACAGTACTCTCTATAATACTGCAAATACTGATTGTGGACAGTTTGAGGCATTTGCTGTTGCAAGTCATCCTCAATGTTACACTGATAATAGGTTCTGTTCAGATATACTATTATCTGATCAATGTCAGAACCTTAATTGTATTCAAGATAAAATTTATAATGATAATAAAAGTTGGGATAAAAGTTCACTAAATCAGGTAAGAAAGTATTAGTATTATTATCATTATCACTATTAGTATTGTCCATTAGTATCATTATTATCACTTATTATTACCATCATTATTACTATCATCATGATTATTATCAATGAGAAAAAGAAAAACAAGAAGGGAAATTGATAATAGTATACATACGTGTATAGTCTTAGAGCACACGGTATTGATAAGACATATTGTAACTAAGTAGACATAAGTACTAGTTGGTAAGAGTGACATGATGGTAGGATTGATTCAATATTGACCTGGATCAGGTACCTCTGAGACATAGATTTATGGCCCTTAGTAACTTTGATGCAAAAGAGGTTTGGTACAGACTTAGTTCATTAAGACACCATAATGAATGTCCCTTTCTATACTGAGAGACTGTTGAAAGAGGAGTAAAACTACATACAGTGATTAGATTCACAAGCAGCAAAGTAGAAGCCACAATTGACTGTGGAGACTTAGTAGAATATAAGAAGGAGAATCAGAATCTAGAATACAGACATCAAACACAGCAGTACACTGCCTCTGCCAAACACCACAGACGGCCATGAGATGTTCATAGTGAGTTGTAAATGACTCCTAAAAAACTGTCTCTTATACTCTTTTATTATAACATTACTCAAAACAAATGATGACAGTTCACATAGGAGGTCACTGATCTCATTGTGCCTCATGGACACAAGATCATCCTTTCTGCAATCTAGAGCATAAATGGTAGGGAAAGTGGCACCACAGACATCACAGAGGGGAGGCAGATTCATTAAGTGGTTTCATTATATCTTAAACAAATACTCCTGAGTAGAAAGGTTTAAATTGTCAGATTGTAGGAAAAGTGTATTTAATCATCGAGTCTCCTTTGATCTTATGATGATGGCTCTTTGATGTTGATTATTGAACTGGTTATCATGATCATGATCATCATCATCATGATTATTGACAGTTCCCTTGGGATTCTTTGTTACAGTTGTTGTCTTTTGTTGTTATTATTATTATTATTATTTATAGTATTATTATTTATTATTATTATTATTCTAATTATTATTATTTTTACTCTTATAGATTAAAACAACAACTGCTTCATGCCCTTTCCAGATTGCTACATTCCTTAGTGATGCTCCACAGTGCAATAGGCCTGACAGTTCTCTTGTATCAGCTATACAGGATTATTTAGGTATGTACTTCAGTATAAATGTGTAAAAATATGCTATTCTTCTATTTGTACAGATTGTACTGCAAGGGCTTTTGATTTTATTATTTTATTGGATGCATCTGGAAGTGTTGGGTCTTCTAACTTTGAGATAATGAAAAACTTTGTTGCAGACATGCTGTCTAACTTTACCATTGGACCAAATGACACTCGTGTTGGAGTTATTCGTTACTCAAGCAATCCATCGATTGTTATCCAATTAGGTTCCATTAATACTTATTCACAATTGGCTACTGCTGTTAGAGATATATCATACACTTCAGGAGGAACAAATACTGCTGCAGCATTGGATTTACTAAGCACAGCATTTGCTACTGCTCGTGTTAGTGAAGGTATCCCTCGTGTAGCTGCTGTTTTTACTGATGGAATGTCTAATAATGCTGCAGCAACAGTACAATCTGCTCAAGCTGTCCATGATGATGGGATTACTGTTTTCTCCTTTGGTATTGGAACTGGTGTCAGTAATGCAGAGTTAATTGCCATTGCTTCAGATGGCCAACAAGGTGTTTTTACTATCAGTGGTTTTTCATCAAATACTTTTCAGGCTGTTTTGATACAATTACGAGTATCAACATGTGCATGTAAGTCATTGATTTTAATAATGTATATTCATGCTAAATTAATTTTATTATAGCTTCAACAGAATCTGAGACTGGAAAAGAGATTGCCACTACCCTTCCAAAAGGATCATCTCGTTTGTTAGTGTATGTGTTTCCATCAATGGGAATGACACTAAAAATTGATATTACAGTGGGAAATTTGGTGGTTCGCGGATCATTTACTGTACAAAACCCGGATGTGCTAACACAAGATTTCTCTGTCATGAGCAATGGAAATGACATTGATTATTTCATTAGTCCAGAATTATATATACAGTCAACTACTGATGATGATGATGATGGAAGTCGTAGAAGGAGACAGACATCAATGCCTAATGTGTACTTGTCTATTGCTGGATTGAATGATATCAATTCATTTGCATTGAATACTACTTTTGGTGATACTACTTCACCAAGACCTGGTAAGAGTAACTGATATCAAATTTAGGAAAAATGATTGCTTTGGTCTGTTTCATAACCTGTATTGTGATGACTTTAAATATTTTATAGACAGTTCTACTGCTTAGTATCATTATTGTTTTTGGCTTCCCACAACTAGCTACAGTTTTAAAGCCATTATTGTTAATTGTTAGCACAATTCCTATGCTTTGAACATTTTTAAAACTGTAGCCTGTTAATAATTTATACCAGGTGTTTGAGAATGGACAATAATGTAATGTACCATGCATGTGCTGCTATGTCAAGTTGAATGATCTGTTTTCTATAACTTGTGTATCTTTTATAGATTGCTCTGGCATTTGTAAACTCAAACTTCTTGCAATGTCATGTGAGGTTCTGAGGATGAATGGTGAACATGTACCAGCTCCATGCAATAACTGATTTATTATTATTTTTTGGTCTTTTTCATTGTGGTAGTGAAATAGTCAAGTAGTTAATTTTTGTTAAGTAGAATTTTGTCTTGATTTTTATTGGAGAACAAGGAAAATTATTTATTACCATAAACAACGTCATTATTATTTTGCCTTGGTTTTTTTTAATTCTATCTTATTCTGAATAATTTAATAGAAAAGCAAAAGCAAAAGTGAAGGAGAGGTAAAGGAAAGAGATAATAAATGAATTAATATTTTTAAAGGTAAATTAAGCTGTAATACATGTACATTTATGTATAAGGTAAAATATGTACTTATGGTGCCACTAAGGCTGATGATGTCAATCAGCACATATTTGTAGCTAGATAATTAGAACTGAACATGCATTATAATTTCCTTTGAAAGTTTATAATGTTTTCATACAACCAATTAAGTCAGTCATTGATTATATATTACTTGTTAGTCCATAATGTGCATGGAGGAGAATGAGTCTTCCTTGGATTCCTACATCGGAATTTGATGCAATAATAAAGTTTGTGGATTGTTTAGTCTGTGACTGTGGATCATGAAGTCATTGAAGTGTACAAACCCAAATACTAACATAAGATTTCTCGTTACAGGTGCAATTGCAAGAACAAGTCATAATACCACACTTTGGTGAATCTTCTTGTTTGCTATTTTGAGTCTTTTTTATACAGTTGAATGCTTAGAATAATGAGAGCTAATGGTGGAATGGATTAGTACTATAGCATAGATATTATAGACTACGTAACCGGGATTGGAAACTAGGATTCCCTGGTGGACAACGTCCGTGATTGAATTGGGCGTTAAATAGAATAAATTTGACCATGTGGCTTGCTTTTCATGCGGAAATAATGAATTTTTGGTTTTAAAGCAGTACTGTAGTCAAATGCAATGCATGAATTAAAATGCTAACCCCCCAATTCCATGCACACAATATCAACCTATCATCACCCAAAAAGAGAAATCTCTGCTTGTTTTGTAAAAGCTGTAACAGGTACGACAGTGGACTGTTCGCAGAAACAGTATTTTAGATATTACTCCTCTGACATAGCAAATCAGTAAATGAAACTATGACAGTTCCATGCACAATGATTGTGGGAACATTTCCAATGATCTTGTTAGTCTATTTTTACGCGTGTAATGGAGCAACAGGTACAAAAAGTTTTGAAAAATTGCAAGTAACAAAAATTTGAACAATATCACAGTATATTTGCAAAATAACAATGGTATCATTATTTTTTTCATTATAGTCATATTACACAAACACTAAAGTATTGAAATATTATTAAAATAACAAAAAATCAACATTGGTTTAAATACAGTCTTCCTTTGAATGTCGTCGATGAGTAGCCATTTTTTGACCACACCCACCAAAATCCAATCACGGACCCTGTGTCAGCCGGTTTGTACTGGTTTGAATGGATCACGTGACCTAGTTTCCAATCCCGGTTACGTAGTCTATAATATCTATGACTCGACTATAGTCACCAGTCTGTCCCAAATGACGTCACGTTTAGCCACACCCACCAACAGGAAGTAAAATGGCAGGAAGCAAAAAGGGCATTTTTGAAAGCTCATATCTCAGTGAATAATTTTTTTTGAACAATGGGAGTTGTCACACTTCATTAAAAAGTTCCAGCAATAAATAAATACCTCAAAAAAACCATTTCAGTTACCCTTTAAGTACAAGGAAAGGCATGTAAATATAAAAAGTATGTAAATATATGCTACTCTTTTGTTTGTATGTTAGTACAGATCATTGTAATTCAAGGGCTTTTGATTTTGTTATTACCAAGTAGTAGTGCTTGGTATGTAGGGTTGCATATGTGGTTTAATACTGCAGCTACTGCTCTAGTGTGCGTATAATTTGGAGTCGTATCAATAATTAATTGACTTAAATCAACAGAAATTAAGGTTGTGGTTGCTTTGTTCTGTTTCCTCCTCTTAAATAGATATGGGATGCCATCTGTGCATGTGTGCTTTATATGAGTAGTTGTAGGCTTCTTTCATTTGATTATTGTAGATATTAGAAATAAATATTTTATTTCTCTTTTGTCAGTATTTTTAATCAGCACACATAGACCACCAAAGAGTGAGAATTGCAAGAGCTATGAATTTCATTAATTTTATATACGGTATCCGCCCACACATCATACTGTAGGTATGATTTAAGTATATCATACTGTAGGTATGATTTAAGTATATAAGTCTATTAGATTGCTTTTTGAAAAATTGTCTGACTGAGATGACAGACAATTAAGTGAATGAAAAATTATAGTGAGTGTATGTTAATATGTTTGTTTAACCTTAATTACTAAGAAACAAGTGGGAAGCTAACAATAAATGTAGCTAGATAGATACAAAACCAACACTGGAATGTTCTCATTGCCCCCATTATGCTATGTGTGTCATGCTATTAAGTGTTCAACAAAATCAGTACATTTGAATGGCTATAATGTTTCATTCACATCATGCATGCAGGTAAAGTCATATATGTTTTCCAATTTCTACTGCAACTGTTTTTTTGCTAGTACATCTTTCAGTTATATAATAATAATATTTTGCTTGAGCATTTCCACTGTTTTCTCTAGTTGCATACTAACAGTTATATCAAGAGTACATAATATTATGTAATTGTTCAATCTCATTCTTAGCCTCATTTTATAGTGTTTTAAAGCCATGTCAATGGGTATGATATAATTTTACAACTTCTCCATAATATTATTCATAGCAGTATAATCATAATTGCTTTGAAATTTCTTTTTAATAATTATTTTAGAACACAATTTTTGTTGTTTATAAGTTTTTAAAGATTTAATTTTACAAGGGCATTGCAAGGACTACTGAACTGATGCTATGCTGTAACGTCCATAGATAATGGTGGCATACAGGTGCGTGGCTACTTTTATTTTTCCAGCAATTTCATTCACAACAGGTAATAAAATTATGTGTAGAAGTGTTTTCAAAGCCAATTTTTATATAAAAATATTAATTCCCTCTCCTCTCACATGTCATGGTATGCTAATGAAACTACTTTTTAATGCTTCTTGCCATGGCTTTTATTTAAACTCAGTTATTTTTCGTTTTCTTCAGATCTTCAAGTCACTTTCATCTCAGTCATCCCTTTTCTTACTCTCTATTGTTTTTTACTTTATGAGCTGCAACTAATATCATAAGATGATTTCTGGTTTTTGCACTATTGCTGCTGCAGTTGTCATTTGTGTATCACTGCAGCTCTATAAAAATAATTATTATACATGTATAATAATAATAGTAAAGGGTATTTCATGAAAAATGACTAGAAGAAAATTCTCCATTTTTATTACATTTTCTAATGTACAATAGTACTTATGTTATGTAGAAAGTTTGAGCTGATTCTGATCAAGTTTGGATTTTTTTTACAAATTTTCAGAGCTGCTCCGAAATCGGGCAAAAGTCCCTGTACTATTATAGTACAGGGTCTCAAGCCAAATTTTGCCAAAAATGTCAAGGGTTAAATTCCCCATTTTAATTACATTTTCTGATGCATATACATATTCTTATGTTGTGTAGAAAGTTTGAGCTGATTCCTATCAAGTTTTGATTTTTTTTTACAAATATTATTTCTAAAGTTACTCAAAAATTGAGCAATAGCCCCTTGTACAGGGTCTTTGACAAAAAATTTCAAGGAGAGAATTCTCCATTTTAATAATATTTTATGCACATGAACGTTGCGTAAATACTACATACACAAAGGGGGGAATTTAGGGGGGGCTGAGGGGGCTTGAGCACCCCCCTCAGGGCTGGGCTCAGAAAAAATTACTGAAGTCCTAGACTCTTGCATCACTACCAAGCCTCTTAACAAAGTTATCTAGCCACCTTATCATTATTTCAGCAGTTTCCAGTGCTTTAAGGAGCAATCAGAAGTACCAGTAACATAGCAGTATGCTTGAAATGATCTTGGCCCCACCCGTAATTGACGAAAATGCAGGAAAAGGCAGTTTTACCGCCATAAAAGTGGGTGTGGCCAAAATCATGGCACGCTTCGTGCACCCTCAGCATCCCCCTTCTTCAATTCCTAGATACGCCCCTGATACATGTACATGTACATGTACTTACTCAAATACTTTTCTCAGTTTCTCTTCATTGGCCCCAAAAGGTACATTACCTACAAACACAGAACAGTGAGTGTCATTAGTAGGTGTGGCCAGATCAACCCTAATATGCCTCCCGTCAACCTCTCATCCATTCAACTCCAAACAAGCACTAGCAGACTCCTCCGTCTCCATAACAACATAGCAATTAGTAGTTGTCCCTGTCAGCTGTTTTCTGAGTTTCCTAGCAACTTCAACAGGAAGTTTACCGCCAGGAGAAACTGCAACTGATCGTTGCTGTAGCACTGAACTCAGCCGAACCGGAGACCAGTTTGAGTATGTCCTTCTTTTTAGTTGATAGAGGAATGTTACCAATAAATACTGTACGAGGGTTTCGAGGATCATTCTTATTTCTTGTTATTAGTAGTATCCCGGGTTGTACTCAGTCCTAGCCTACAGTAAACTATCCTGTCTCTTTGTAGTCTCGCCCCGCCGGATCTGTCCCGCTCACTTCCTTCTTTTATAAAAGTCTAAAGATGTTCTTTCTTTCCTTGTGGTGGGTCTGGAGGAATGGATAGCTTCTCTTTTTTCTCTTTAAACAAAGCACTTAACTTTGACTGAGCAGCCATTTTGAAATGTGAGAACACGTGGGTGGCTGGCTGGCTGCAATTGGTTCATGTTCAACTAGGAGGCTCCCTTTCCTATTGATTGGAGTCGGTAAAATCTTCAATAGTATTTTATTTTTAATGACAAAAATTTTAACTTTTACTAAACTCAACTAGTATAGATACATCGACATCTTGACATAAATTTGGAATCTTAAAAATTAAAATTTTAATTAGAATTTCTACACAAAATATTTTGTACCGGTACATTAATTATAAAAAGGTGTGTGCACATGTTGGTGGCTCATTTAGCCATGCTGCACAGCAGTATAGACTCTAGTTGTAGAACTGGCAATGACAGTTTAAATCGTCATAAATACATGAAATCAAAATTAAAAAAAATTATTTTTCAAAAAATTAAAACTAGTATATAAATCTCTAGCTTCAGTCTTGAGTATCAATCCACTTGACTTTTCATTTTAATTGCAGCCTGAACCTATCAATGATAATATTAAATTCCTTACACAAACTTACTGTTATTATGTTATTCTTCTTTTTGTATGTAGTGCTCTTAGCATCACTAGCAGTAGTAACCACTAGTGATCCCAGGCAGCGCCACGTGGAGGCGGCACTACATTGCTGCCCAAAAATAGAAACAACCTGAGCCCTAG
>NW_003546291.1:90909-106939 GCF_000090795.2 Amphimedon queenslandica | reverse complement strand
AGGAGATAGATCTAGAGCATAAGATCATTTTATTAATTAAAAGTATACATGTTCATATATTATCAGAAGTAATTAACACAGAACATAATATTCTAAACATGCACATCTCATAATACCAAGAGTGGATAATTATTTAATTATCCACTCTTGGTGCCACTAAGGCTAATGATGTCAATCAGCACATATTTGCAGCTAGATAATTAGAACTGAACATGCATTATAATTTCCTTTGAAAGTTTATAATGTTTTCATACAACCAAGTAAGTCAGTCATTGATTACTATTTGTTAGTCCATAATGTGCATGGAGGAGAATGAGTCTTCCTTGGATTCCTACATGGGAATTTGATGCAATAACAAAGTTTGTGGATTGTTTCGTCTGTGACTGTGGATCATGAAGTGTACAAAACCCAAATACTAACATAAGATTTTTCATTATAGGTATATACCAGCGTTCTAGGGCAATAGCACTTATGATGATTGCTTTGCTCTGTTTCCTCCTCTATATATAGATATGCATGGAGAACTTGGCTTTTAATTTTGTATCAGTATAGGCTTTATTATCATTATAAAGTGCTGCATTTTTTTTAGAAGGAAGTGAAGTGAACATTCATTGTTGTATAGTCAATATTTTGTCAACTATTTTTGATTTAAATTTTGTGATTGCATTGTTTCCAATGATGCCAGACAGATAGATTATCAAGCAAATGAAAAAAAAAAATTGATTTTTATATTATGAGATGCTGCAGCATGGTACATTGGTTTAACCTTTAAGTGAGAAATGCATGTAAATATAAAAGGTATGTAAATACTACTTTTTTGTTTGTACAGATTGCAATTCAAGGGCTTTTGACTATGTTATTACCAAGTGGTAGTGCTTAGTATGTCAGGTTGCATATGTGTGGTTTAATACTGCAGCTACTGCTCTATAATATGTGTGTGTAAATTGGAGTCGTATCAAAAATGGTCTGACTTAAATCAACAATGAAATCAAGGCTGTGGTTGCTTTGGTCTGTTTCCGCCTCTTTTATATAGATATGGGATGCCGTCTGTGCATGTGTGCTTTATATGACTAGTTGGAGGCTTCTTTCATTTGATTGTTGTAGATCTACTGCACATCAATTAATTTTTTACTAGAAATAAGTATTTTACTTTCTCTTTTGTTGTTATTTTTAATCAGTGCAGTATATTGTTATTTAAGTTATTGATTGATTTTTGAAAAATTGTCTGACTGATGACAGACAATTAAGTGAATAAAATAAAAATTGGTATGCTAGTTATGTTTCTTCAACCTTAATTACTAAGACACAAGCGGGAAGCTAACAAAATAAATCATTTTATTTAATGATTAGTTAATTAGTTTTGTAGTTAATTTTTGTCAAGTAGTCAAGTAAAATTTTTTCTTGGAGTTTTATTGTAGAGAAAATAAGGAAAAGGGAAGATATTAAAAATTACCATGATCAATGTCATCATTATTTTTGCCTTGGATTATTTATTCTTATCAGATTCTCAACAAAAAGTTTTAATGACAAGGTAGTGAAAGCAATAGTGAAAGAGAGGTAGAGTGGAAAAAGAAATAAGCAATGAATTAATAATTTATGAGGTAAATTAAGCTCTAATGCATGTTTATCTATGTATAAAGTAAACAAGTACTTTTGGTGCCAAAGGTAATCAGTAAACATTTGCAGCTAATCAGAGGTTTAGTTTGTGGATTATTTAGTGTACAAACCCAAATACACTAGCACAAGGCTTCTTACTAGGTATCAGCATTCTGGCTCAATGGTACTTATGATAGTAAATCATAACTTAAAAGTGATCGAATTTTCAAAGCCAATATGCATGCTTTTAAAGCATACATAAAAATACTCATCCCTGCTGCATACTTCTGTCTAGATCTAGGTGTGTATAGTCGGTTTCAGTTGAGTTGCCCAAGCACCACCCCTTATAACTTTTTTATTACTAATGCTAGCAACCTGAAACTTGGTATAGTTGCATAACGGGTTCTTCCGAAAATCTGTACCAATTTTTGAGTCTCTAGATACTCTGGAAGGTTCTGAATGGGTTCTTCCGCTCTAGTTCAAAGGGAGCCGCCATGATGAATCATTACGTTTACGCTACATCACACTCGTGAATATAATTTGCATCTCATTATTATTTTAAGAAAATTAATGCTTTTTTATTTTATAAAATAAAAGCAGACAGATGAGGTTCTCTAAAGAAGGAGGCATTCAACTAGCAGTCTATACTACTGGGAAACATCTGCTATACCTGTCCACAGCCTTCTTGATCGCCGTTTTTCTTCATTACCCTCAACCTAGGTTGTTATCTTCCGTATTGGAGGTCTTTGTCAGCTTTGTGACAGAAAAAAGTCTAGCCAGTTATAATGAAAGGTAGTAGTATCCAAAGCAAGGATAAAATAGACAATAAAAGGTCTTAGAGGTGAAGAAACGCTCAATGAAAGAGTTTACTTGCTTTTTGCCACCATTTTGGGTGTGGCTAGGAATGACGTTTGTGATGCAAACATTGATTTACTTCCTGTGGCAACTCAAATGAAACCGACTATATGAAATTAGATACTTCCTGTATGTTAGGGTATTAATGTTTCCTGTCATTGCTTATATAATTAATCTCATTTAGTTTGTGTAATTTTCAGTTTCCCAGCTCACTCTCATCCATCCTCTTGTTGTTTTTAACTTTATAGGCTGCTGCTAATATTGTAAGATGATTTCTCATTTTCCCACTATTGCTACTGTTGTTGTCATTCTATTGTGCATCACTGCTCAATGCACAGCTCAAGGTACTGACTGTTCTGCTTTAGCCAGTGCTGGTAACTGCAGTTTTTATGATTGCTTGAGCACTAAATTCAGTTGCGGACGAAGAGATTATCCTCTTTTCCGTGGAAGACGCTACTGTCGCAGATTCATGAGGCAATCAGAGTCCTTCACAACAGCAGTAAGTAGTCTACACTGATTGCAATGATGCATGCCCCACAGCTTAATCAACTTTGTTGAAAGCAAGTTAGTGGTTAATTTGATAAAATTTTAGTGGGCAACAGAGTTGCCATGTAGATTTAATCTATTACCTTATTGTATTTTTTAAAACTCTAATTAATGTTACTTTATCAACCTCCTCCTCCTTTTCCTTATTTACTGTATTCTAGCCTTTGTTCTTTCTTGGTTTTTTTGTAATTAAGCTGGCTTGCCAATCTGTTTTGGAGCTATGCTCCACAGTATAACTCTGTGCCCTAGCCTGATTTGATTTGTATTCTATTTTGTTTTATTGTAATTGTGACATTTTGGTCATTTGTCAAAAAATTACCATTAAAGTTGCTTTCAACAACTAGTATTGGGCAGCTTTGATATCTGATATCTTTTTTGTAAATATTTCCTAGAAAAAACCCTACATGATTCCACCATATATTTTGTATAATTACAAATTATTTATAATATCCTTGTTGTATATAAATAGTTGTAATTATATACTAATTAGAAAGCTAAAACATCCTTTTAAGAAAAATACTTCTAAGAAGGCAATTTATAATGGTAATTTTTTGTAATGCCATTATCTGAGGATAAAGCCACTAAAATATTTGCATGAAGATGTATAAAATACATTTGTAGTAGAGTTGTAGATTGACACATTGCAATTGTGTGTTTACCAAAACAATAAAATACAATGCTTTAAATATATGAATTTATAAATATAACTATTTTGGGGGGTTAGTTTGATGTACTGTCAAAAAAATTCAGTCAACAGAGTTGCTATAATTATAGATTTAGAAAGTTATCATTAATATTGCTTTGAACAAGTAGCAGCACTAGTAGGTAGCTTTGATATATGATGTCCTTGTGTGTATAAATATTTCCTAGGAAATCACTACATTATGTAGCCTAATTAAATTACAAATTCCTTGATATCCTCACAATAAATTCTGTGAAAAAGAAGACATCCTTTTAAGAGTATTTCTTAGAAAGCAATGTATGATCAAATAACTCTATGTTTAAACTACATAAATACCATAAATTTCATAGTAGAGATCAAGCATGAATTTACCAAAGCATGTCTTCATACATGAATTTATTATTATCTTAGGGTCAGACATGGATTACTAATGTCCATAGATGCTTGATGCAGTCTATTGTCAACAGTGCTCTCTATAGTAATGCAAATACTGATTGTAGCGAGTTTGGAAATCTTGAATTTGAAAATCGTCCTCAATGTTATACTGATAATGGGTTCTGTACAGATATATTCTTATCACCTCAATGTCAGAACCTTAATCAAATTGAAAATAGAATTTTTTATGATTACAAAAAAAGTAATTGGAGTAGAACATTGATAAATCAGGTAAGAGAGTGGTAGTTGAGTCTATTATAAATGTGAAGTAATAATTACTCCTTATTGTTTAGCAGAAATATAAATGACTTATTATTATTATTATTATTATTATTATTATTATTATTATTATTACTATTAATATTACCATATAAACATAAAGACTTTAATTAATATTATGAGAAAAAAGAAGAAAGAAAAACTATTATTATTATACATTATTATTATTATTCTGCTTTTATAGATTAAAACAACAACTGCTTCATGCCCTTCCCAGATTTCTACATTCCTTACTGATGCTCCACAGTGCGATAGGCCTGACACTTCTCTTGTATCTGTTATACAAAACTATTTAGGTATGTACTTTAGTACTGTATAAAATTATGATATTCTTATCTTTGTACAGATTGTACTGCAAGAGCTTTTGATTTTATTATTTTATTGGATGCATCTGGAAGTGTTACAGCTCAAAACTTTGAGATAATGAAAAACTTTGTTGCAAACATGCTGTCTAACTTTACCATTGGACCAAATGACACTCGTGTTGGAGTCATTCGTTTTGCTGACACTCCATCAATTGTTATCCAATTAGGTTCCATTAATACCTATTCACAATTGGCTACTGCTGTCAGAAGCATACCATACACTGGAGGATATACTTATACTAACTTAGCATTGGATCAATTGACTGCAGCATTTGCTACTGCTCGTGTTAGTGAAGGTGTCCCTCGTGTAGTTGCTGTTCTTACTGATGGATTGTCTACCGTCCCTTCAGCAACAGTGCAATCTGCTCAAGCTGTCCATAATGACAAGATTAATGTTTTCTCTTTTGGTATTGGAACTGGTGTCAGTAATGCAGAGTTAGTTACCATTGCTTCAGATGGTCAACAAGGTGTTTTTACTATCAGTGGTTTTTCATCTGATACTTTTCAGGCTGTTTTGATACAATTACGAGTATCAACATGTTCATGTAAGTCACTAATTTTTTATAATATAAATTTTACTTATAAAATCAATTTATAGCTTCAACAGAATCTGAGACTGGAAAAGAAATTGCCACTACCCTTAAAAAAGGAGCATCTCGTTCGTTACAGTATGTATTTCCATCAATGGGAATGACACTAAAAATTGATATTACAGTGGGAAATTTGGTGGTTCGTGGATCGTTTAATGTACAAAACCCAGATGCACTAACACAAGACTTCTCTGTCATGAGCAATGGAAATGGCATTGATTATTTCATTAGTCCGCAATTATATATACAGTCAACTACTGATGATGATGATGATGATGATGGAAGCCGTAGAAAGAGGCAGACATCAATGCCTAATGTGTATTTGTCTATTGTTGGATTGAATGATATCAATTCATTTGCATTAAATACTACTTTTGCTGATACTACTTCACCAATACCTGGTAAGTGAGTAATTTAAGAATAATGATTACTTTTGCTTTGTTGTATGAGTCCTTGTTTTATAATTTTGTATTATTTTG
The DNA here is from genome assembly GCF_000090795.2 of Amphimedon queenslandica. Taxonomy (NCBI): domain Eukaryota; kingdom Metazoa; phylum Porifera; class Demospongiae; order Haplosclerida; family Niphatidae; genus Amphimedon; species Amphimedon queenslandica. Next base: position 101,112 of record NW_003546291.1, on the reverse strand, counting down.
TACTCTTTTAAGCCTGGTTTACACTTGACACAAAACGCAAGGCAAATGAACACAATAATTGAAATTTGACTAATTTTGCGTCAACTTCAAAGTGTTTTTGCATCAAAAGGTCAAATTGCTCACACACTTTTTGACCGTTTCGTCGAATGTAAACCTAGCTTCAATGTTGCCTGTTCTGCTGCTTGACTGCTTGTATAGTACCATTTGTTTTTGGTTTTCCCACAAATAGCTACAGGTGTTGTTAATTGTTACTACAACTCCTATACTTTGATCATTTTCAACTGTTTTTCATATTGTAGCCCTTTGATAATTGTATGCATACCAGGGCAACGGAAAATAATTATTATGTACCATGTTGTTTATTATTCTTTAATGATCTATTTAATAGATTGCTCTGGCATATGTAAACTCAAACTTCTAAGAATGACATGTGAGGTTATGAGGATGAATGGTGATCATGTACCAGCTCCATGCAGTAACTGATTAATTTCTATTTTTTAGTCTTTTTTATTGTGGTAGTGAAATACTTCATTTTTTTTTCAAGTAGTCAAGTAGACTTAGAAATTTATTGTAGAGAAAATGAGAAAAAGGATAATTATTATTACCATAAACAATGTTATTATTATTTTTGTCATGGATTATTTATTTTTATTCTCAAAAAATAATTTAATGAAAAACTAGTGAAAGCAAAAGTGAAGGAGAGGTAGAGTGGAAAAAGGGATAAGAAATGAATAAAAGCAAAATAAGTTGCAAAGCATGTATAAAGTAAATAGTAGTCATGGTGCCACTAAGGCTGATGTCAAACAGTAAAATAATTGCAGGCTAATTGCAGCTACACATGCATATAGTTTCCTTTGAAAGAAGGAGCATAATGTTTGCATACAAACCAAAAAGATTTGGTTTGTATGCATTCTCCTCCACATATACTACAAGCATAGGTGTAGGAAAGTGGGGGCTAGGGGGGCTGAAGCCCCCCAATTTTTCAACAGGAGGGGTTTAGCCCCCCAACTTTTGATAGATGAACAATAAGAAATACCATCACATGGCTTTATTTCAAGTTGTTAGTAGGTTATTATTAGCTTGAAACTCATCATTCAGTTAAATGGGCATGATGTAGCAATAACAAATGGCAGGAATTAGGCATGCAGTAGCTGTTTAGGCATGCAGTAGCTGTCGAGAGCACATATGACAGTACATATTTAGATGTTTTTATGTTCAGCCCCCTTCAGCTCCCCTAACTTTCGAATCATTCCTATACACCTATGTACAAGTAATACTTGTAGTCCATAATGAGGAGGAAAATGAATCTTTCATGGACTCCTGCATGTGTATTTAATGTAATATTAAACTTTGTGGATTGTTTAGTTTGTGGGTCGTTAAGTGTACAGAACCCAAATGCATGCACTAATACAAGAATTCTTTCATTAGGTAGTCTACCAGTGTTCTAGGCTCAATAACATGAGGAGCTAGCTGGTACTGTAGCATTATCATTTTTATAAAATTTTTATTATTGTTATACTGCATTAATTTTTTTCAAAGGAAGTGACGTCAGTGAGCATTAATTTTTTGTAAACATTTTGTCAGCTATTTTTGCTTTTAAATTTTGTGACTGCATTGTTCCCATTGATGCCAAATTTTTCCAAGCAGTAGTTCTCTCGGTACCGGGTATGCAGGGTTGCATATGTGTATGTTCATGAATTCATAGATAGTAGTATCTATGATGAATTGGAGGAGTCTTTGCAATAAATTCAATTAGTGACTCTACGCATGCGCAGTAGATTCCTGGCTCACCCCCGCCATTGTGTTGTGTACTCACGCGTCGCACGTGGCTAGCATGATGGTAAAGATGGAGATGATAACATTTTTCTGAAGAAGAATCTTTTAGGAGCGATTTAGGAGAGATGATCTCAATTTTGGAGTCATCAGATCCAGCCATTATTTATTGAGTATGTGGGCTATCGCAATTTTTATTCATTTATGGGACTTGTTTATTATTAATGTTTAGCGGCTGCACTGATTAAAATGATTGGCTAAGGAGGCTTCATGATTGGATTGTGGAAAAAGTTTTAAAAGAATCCGCTAGATACTTTGCCAAGTAGGAGAGTGGGTTAAGAAAAATTAAGATGATTATTTTATTTTTCATTTTAGATAAAGTACTTTAATGCTAGCGAGACTAGCTAGCGTCTTCGTCCAGCAAGATGTGGGCCGGTACGACATAGATATATGGGCACAAAACTACTTCAAAAACTGCTGAGAAGAAAACTATATTTATAGGTGAATGTTTTAACTTTTCATAGGCATTAATTGTGTCATTTTGTTGAACCCAATTATGGAATATTGATATTGATGTTTTCTTTTGTGTTAGATGTTGAACGATAATCTTAAAGATAGCCTGCCATCATTCGAGGGATATACCAGAGATTGAGTATCATTAGGATCTGATGTGGGAAAATTTCCACCTTTTGATGGTCAGTAAATAAGATAATATTAATATTATAGAAGATACTATTGTTATTGAAGATACTACTGTTATTATAGCACTGAAAATGTCGCGAACATGTGATGTGGGATTTGAATTCCATGAGAGAATATGAGACATAATTATACACATGTGCTTGGCCCACAAGTATAACTGACTTTGTTATCAGAACTGATTTTTATTTGAAGTTAATGTGGCAGGTCAGTTTAATATTCATACATTATTTTTTACTATTTGCATAATTATTCTTACCTTTAATATTAATTCCACATCATGGGAAAGTATTATATAAGACATATGCATTTGGCCTTTATTTGCTTAAAATATTATAAATTATAGCAAAATTTTGACGATACATGTACATTCTATTTTTTAACGCAATTATAAATCAGCTCATGTGATAGATGACGCTTGCCTGGGTTGTATCTTTTATTCTTTTTTGGTGAGAATCTTTCTTAATAGGTACTAATTGTTGCTTTTTTAATGCGCATGGATAAGCTAATGAAAGCATTTGATGGCCAGCTGGTCTTCTCCCAGCATCAGGTGTTGTTGCCTGATTTTTTGAGTTTGAATCTCATTTGTAGACTAGCATACGTGTACATGCCTTTGATCAACCTTTTATGGACTTGGCCCGAATTGGAAAGAGCATTCATTTCTAGTGGAGTGGACACGGTTACAGTCCCCATTGCCTTTGGCATTACAGCATTTTTTGGTTTAGCTTAATTAGTTATTAAGTATAGCCACATTGTTTTGAGGCAATAAACTTTCATGAATCAGGCTACAAGTCTTTTTTTGCGAATGAACTTTTGTGGTTCAAGTTTTATGAAGCCACACGCAAAAGAGCCATTTTATTAAAGCAAATGTCATTATAATTGTAAATTGAGATGGATAATTTTACAGAATTAAAATACGAAAAATCTGCAGAAACAGTGTCAATTATTTGTACTCGCGAAATTAAGCGGCTATACTACAAGCACTGTAAATCTGCAGTGTAATCTAACGTGAAGTTAGTGGCTGGCACTTACTATTAGTCGTATGAATATTATGCTTTTACATGTAGTCTGATGTACATGTAGAATGTACATGATGTATTTCATGCTATTGTATAGTAGAGTACCAAACAGAATACCTTATACATGTAAGTCGTTTTCTGCAAGGTACGCAATTTTCACGAATCTCACAGATGTCTTTATGAATTGTGAATGTATAATAAAACACATCACACCTCCGTTTAATTAACTTTGTCAAAGCCACACCTTTGTTATTATGACACTGCTTCAAGGGGTCGGTGACGGCCTCCAAAAATGTACCAAATTCAAAACCCATCCTGATTTTGACTGGATTTATGGGGGACTTTTTTGGATTTTTTGCTTGAATTTTTGATCATATAATAACTAGTATCCACCATGTTATTAAAGGTAATTAACCATTAATTAATTTAATTAACTATTTGTAATGGTTAATAAATCACTGACAGTAAATTCTTGAATTTTGTGACTGGATTGCCTTGGGTTCTTGCTTGGATTTTTTGGATTATATCTAGGATTATCTGGATTACTGGTGGATTTCTGTGAATTATTTGTTTTATATTGTATTATTGGATTCTTTTAATGAATTTTTGTGATTTATCAAAAAGTGTAGCAAATTTTTCCTTGTTGTGGATTCCTTGTGTTGCTCTGAACAAATCTACTGTTCTTCCTTATGTCAATGGTCCACTATGTGTGCAAGTTTTTCCTTCCTTCATTGCTATAGCGAGTAAAGAGGTCAAGAGTCTTGTTTTCATTCGAATTTCTGTTTTTTTTTGTTGAAGCAAAGAGACAAGTTTGGAAATGAGAAACCAATAAAAAGATTGTGAATGAAAAGAGGGGTCACCCTTTTCTCCTGAGTGATGAAGTGTATAGAAGACGTCAGTATATTAAAGAGCTGAGAGGAGCCAGTGGTGTTATCAATGCTTGCAGTAGGAATTGTGTAGGTGTAAGACAGCAGCCTACTCCAGTGTAATGGTGGTCATACTCTCATTGTAAAAGCTGGTCTATGAGCCTTTTTATTAATCATATTAGCTATGTGAAATGAATGTGCAGCTACAAAATTAAAGTGAAACCATCTGAATTGGAAGCATAAAAGAATCTGTTTATTACTGATGCAATGACCATATCTTTAATGGAAGAGATCCCAAAGGTGCTGACATTAAAGTGGGACAATAGCGATGGCAAATATCCTGTCCTCCAACTTTTTTTAGTTTATTAACTACAGCTGTTTCTTGTCCTGGATTTTCAAATAAATTAAATACAATTTCTTTTGTATCTTGTTTGTAAATGGAACCAAACACTTGTATAACTGAGCTGCTTCATAATATGCTTAATGCCACATCTATCCAATGATTTTGATGGACAAATAATGATTTGAAGAATATGAGTTGTTTTAACTAGTGGAAGTATATGCTGTAGAATTGTGTACCGTAACCAGCCTTTCCCACAAAGCATGCTAAGTGAGCTAAATAGCATGCTTCGCAATCACTACTATAATACAGTACATGGCATTTGGAGCAACTTTAAGAATTGATAAATTTTGATTGGAATCAGCTCACATGTTCTCTACAACATCAAAACTTGTATGTCTATGAGGAAAAAATTATAAAAATGGTGAATTCTTTCTCGCCATTTTGACGAAATTTGGCCAAAGTCCCAGTTCTAGTCCTACGTAAGTATTGTGCAATGTTAAAAATTCATAATAAATCTAAATTTGATCAGAATGAGCTCAAAGTTAATACACAACATGAGAACATGTATATGTATCATTTTAGCCATGTTTGACAATATTTGGCCAACAACATTTCATCCCGTAAATTTGTACTTTCTCAAAGCATACATCACTTCCAAGTGCCTTAAATGATGAATGTCCAGCCACTTTCATCATATTGGCCAAAAGTCATTTTCTCAATCATTGTCATATTATGTGGCCCTGCTCCATTAATTGTTTTATCAATTCGCCTTGGTGCTAGACTGATAGTGTTATGGTAAGCATGCACTAGCTTTGTCAAATGAATGATCCTGAAGCTGTGGCAGTATAGCCCACTTTTGGTGCTTCATTGTTGTCTCCCATCTTGAATTTGTTAAGAGTTAACATTTTTAATTCAACGTCATTTGACTCCTTAACACTCGTGAGTGTAATGAAGTGGTTAGCACGACAACTGGCATTTCTTGATGCAAGTGAGAGGCTAATTCTGACCATCAGTGCTTTATTTTGTAATTTTGTACTAATGAGGATCACGTCAAAATGGTCATACTTGGCAATATTTAACAAAATATTGCACTGACAGGTTTTCTGCCTGCAATCCAGCTTCAATGGAATTATATTCAAGTGAAGTGTCAGGAGTCAGTTTTGCCCCAGTATTGGGTACTCTGGTTTCAATTCCAACATTTCGACTTCATTAGTAGAACAAGCAATGGAGGTCGTTCCTTTCAACAAATTTATTTGCAGCTTATACATTTCAGCCATTCTAGAACTATAATTCAAAGAAAGGCCCAGCACAACAATAGATGACACCAAAGTGCCCCTTGTTAATAGTTGCACTCTTAGTGACCCAATCCATGTCTTACTTACAGTGTAGATTAGGAGCTTTTAGTATTATACAGTAGTATGTGCCTGAAGAGGAAAATCTACATCAAAACCTCACAGTGTCAACCCTCAACTGTCACTTAAGTAGCTGTTAAAATATAAGGGCTGGTCCTCACATAATGTATGGTGTATATATGAGATGGAGTCATACTGTTGGTGAATATTAATGCACTTATGATGGCTTCACTGCCTACTTAGTGACATTGTATGACACTACTTAGCTTCTAGTGTCAGGAAAAGCTGAGCACTGCTAGACTAGACACAAAAGACAAATCTTTGTTTTTTACTTCCACTAAGCAAAGAGATTTCAAGAAAATGTTAGCTCCTTCATCAGAAACTTTAAGCATGGAACTAAAATTAGAATGAATGTACTCCTGAAAGAATGTAGTGACGGCATTCACCCCTTTCATCTCATCACTATACTGTCGTGCCATCACAGTGCAAGAATCAAGTATCAAGAACAATTGATGACTTAGAAAGGAATTGAAAGGGCATTGGAGATAAAGCTGAAAGAAAATACCTAAGTAAAGGAGAACCTGTTCTTGTGGTCTGTGAGGCAAAATTCTGATCCATTGATGTTAACTGATCAGATGAAGCTTGAAAGTGAGGAGCTCTGTGAAGCAGAGAGAAAGATTTATAGTGCAAGTATATATGTGTGTGTGTAATGCTGTGTAAACTTCTACTATCTCTAAATATATATTAAGCTATAAAGTTAAAATCTTTAAACATCCAACTACATGTACCTTTTTGGTATTAAACAGAAGTCAGGTATTGATTGGTGAAACAATGACACACCTATGTCATTCAGTGCTATATTGCCCATTAGTAAAGTACTCCTTTTGTTGAATCTTGTAAATTCTTCTATATCCTGACTATAAAAATGCTTAGCAGCCATAATTAAATGACCGATAAAGTGACGTTACTTTTTCTTCTGTAAAAACTTGCAAAGCCATTCATTCAATAAAGCCCCATCTACTGTGACTAATTTGTGCTGGTAATACAGGATCTACAATACATAGCAAATCATTCACATCAGATATTTTAGATTCATCATCCAGCCTAGCACAGACATACTTATGTAGATTTATCTCTGTTCCTGGGCGTAGCGATTATTTTCACCTCTTAGGCTCTCCGACTGAGTAGATTGTTGCTGCATCCTTAGAAGTTTCCTGGGAACAGTCCTACATATACTTCTTTCCTCTAAAGTCATTCCAGTTAATATTCTAATTCCCAGCTGATGTATTTTACTAACAAAGTCCACAGACACTCCCATCATGAGACTAAGGCCAATAGCCAAGGTCAATATTCCTATTACAAATGAGTAATGAAATTAGAGTGTCTTACTGATAAGTAACATTTTACTCTTCGAATGGCCACTGCAAGTCTAATGCCTCCTCCGAAACAACTACCAGGCCTTTGTCTATTTTGAACTCCAGAAAGTACAAGGTTTTGGAGTTGTTTGTCACAGTTCTTGCTGTCATCACACTGTACAATAATTGTTGTACCCACACTCATTGTACTCTCACTTGGAGACTTTGGCAAGCTCTTAGTCTGCACAGTGGCCTCAACTACTTATATAGATAGTTAGCTGAAATACTTTTCAAATGGCAGATTAGTGAATATGTGTGCTACTATATACTTACTTTATGATTTTTTAGCTACTTTATCCTGGAATATCAATATCATTGTCGTACGTTTCCATAGCATATTTATACAATAATTCCTTGGAAACAAGTAAATGCTTTTATCGCATGTCCTTTTATTGTTCTTGCACAAAACTTGTCTTTGTTGGATGGATGATTAAAATGGCTAGTTTCTTTAAATGTCTCCATACAGGTTACTTTTCATATTTTAATCCGGTGAAGCATTTGACCTTATTTGCATAGAAAATTGTTTGGTATTTCATGGAAACTCTCTTAGTTGTACAGCTCTAAATTCAAAATACATGTATGACATCCTCCAGTTCTCCTTAACTTTGATCCTGAGCTTGAGCCAATCTCTGATATTTGTTTGGTGGGAATGGCGTTATCAGGGAAAATTTTCCTCAAGTCCACAAAGAGACCAGCCCTAACTTTGTCTACTACTTTTCCAGGTATTGGCAGCAGCAAGGGTGAAACAATAACCCCAGGAGATACGTACATGTATGGTCATAAATGACCATTAACTGCCATACTTACTATTAAAATAAATTCCCCTGCAAGCCTGGACCTCTTCCTCCTCCTGACTTCCAGTTCATTGTGTCCCCAGGCTCAGGCTGTCTAACCATTATATATATATACTTATAGTACCTGGTAACTCTGACCATAGATTAGATTGCTTCCTGCATTTGTGGCAGTTTGGCAAGCATCTGCTGCTGCAGGCTTATGTTCTGTCTCATTAGCTGTGTGTGATTGGCTAATGAGGCCATTTTTTGCCTCTGTACTTGTTGGGTATCTCTTTTTTCAATGAAGTACATTATACACATTATATAGATAATGTTAATTAAGTATCAATCCCCATTTTTAATACTTACCATTATAATTCCAAGAAGAAATTCCAGGAATTCTTGGAGGACTCCAAAAAAGTAAACCTCTGAGCAGCTATATAAAAAAATGAGAAAATGAAACTTATAAATATTGTTTCTCTTTTATATTTCCAACTATTGGTAACTAGATCAAGTTGGTTAATGTCTTGTTTGAAATTTTGGTTTGTAGACCAGTAGTGTCAGGATCAATACTTTACATCATCAGAGTAGATCCAGTGTTTGTGGTACATGTAAGTGTTAATGCCAATGAACTAATCGGTGAATTTTGCTCTTGGTTTTTATACACCATTAAAGCACAATAAACCTTGTGTAGTTGTACTTTAGGAGGAATTGATGTACCCAATGATGTCCCTCATTACAAAGTGTTCATTGGCTGACATTTATTGTTTTAGGCTCTTAATCACTATTCCATTGCCCTCGACTTTCATAATTTTGAACTCCTCAGCATAATTCTGATGAAGACTAGCGAATTTCCAGCTCACTCTCATCTAATTCTTTTTCTTCCTTTTTATTGTTTTTTTTCTTTATAGGCTGCAGCTAATATCATAAGATGATTTCTGGTTTTTTCACTATTGCTGCTGCAGTTGTCATTCTATTGTGCATCACTGATCAATGCACAGCTCAAACTACTAACTGCTCTGCTCTGGCCAGTAATGGTGACTGCAGTTTCTATGATTGCTTGAGTGCTAATATCCAGTGCACTGCTAATGATTATCCTCATGCTTATGGCAGAAAGTATTGTCTCAGATATGCCAGTGAGTCAAGTTGCTTCTCAACTGGAGTAAGTACATGCACCTTATGGCATCATACCTATACATATTTTGGTCTTGCTACCCAAGCCCTCTGCCTACAGCAAGACTATACATATGTAGCATTCAGTAATAGAATTATATATAAAATTATTGTAGTAACAGTTATTATTGTTTAATGTAAACTGTCAATCTGTCAGAATAACAATGAATTTTGCCACTCCTTACTACCAAAATGGCTTATATCCCATTACCTTATTTGTGACAGAAAGATGCACATTTAAATAATATGAAGAACTAGCCTAATATAGTATCAGTTATAACTTCTTAATATGGCAATGAAGGGAATGCATTTAAAGCATAAACAATTAATCTAATGTAGTGTCGGTTATAACTATTTATAGCAATGATAGCAGCAACATGCATAAGGAATTTCATTGTTTATTGTAGTAATTAAGCTATGAATTTCAGGAAAAACATATTATCACATTAAATTTAGGGTCAGGCATGGATTACCGTATTTGCCTGATTAGAAGCCCAGCTTAAATAAACACCCATCCTTAAAATATTCTCACTATAGATGCGGATATTATAGCCAATTTAGATAACTACAACTTCAGATTGTTCCAATTAGCTTAACTCTTGAAGCACAGTCTGATGAGCTAGAGGACATGGGTTTGATTCCCTCTTTTGGCAACTTTTTTTTTTCTTTTCACACAATTTTTTTCCTTGTTAATGAATAGACGCCCGGGCTTCTAATCAGGCAAATACGGTACTAATTTTTGTAGATGTTTGATGTAGTCTATTGTTAATAGTTCTCTCTATATAATCAA
>NW_003546291.1:87351-90899 GCF_000090795.2 Amphimedon queenslandica | reverse complement strand
TGCATTTCATTACTGAAATAGTGTATGGAAATATCGTAGTAGACTATTGTTCTTTAACATAAACTATTATTTTGTCAAAATATTTAATGATATTGTTTATGAAAATATTGTAGTAGGCTATTATTGACTGTCAGTTTGCCAAAATACTACGAATTTTATCCTTACTATCAAAATACTGTACTCGCCCCAATTATTGCAGCAATAATAATGTCTCAGTTGCACATGCTCCGAGGGGTGCTTAGCCATGCTTGCCAATCACTAAAAATAATCCGTGCACTCAATACCGGTATAGTGGGTGCATTAATTAAATCAAGTGTGATAGTTTTATTCCATACTATAATACCTTTTTTGTAATGGCAAAATGCATTAACCTAATATAGTATTAGTTATATCTTTGTGAGGGAAGTATGATGTTATGAATGAGCAATAAGGGTAATACCCTGTTAGTCCATCCTTGTAAAGTCTCATTCAATTATAGCTATTTTAGTCTTGCATAGCCAGACAGTCCACTCTTTTTTTATTTAATTGTAAAGCCGTCCAAAAGTCAAAAGGTGGGAGAGTCTTGCTACATGAGACTATAATTATTTATGGTAATAATAGCAGCATGCATGTCAGGAATGTCAGATAAAGTTGCTTCACAACAGGAGTAAGTGCACAGTTTACTGCTTATACCTCATTTAAGTTATCTATTAATACTACATCAAGCTATTTCCAATTGCATACTCTGGGCAGTGCATGCATGGGCACTAGCTTGGTTTTATTCAACTGCTCCCTGTCAGCAATCTTGATTGTCAAATTATGTCATGTGTCACTTTATTTTAGGGCCAAGCATGGATTACTAGTGTCAGCAGATGCTTGATGCAGTCTATTGTTAACAGTGCTCTCTATAATGATGCAAGTACTACTTGTGACCAGTTGAAGACATTTGCATTTCAGAGTCATTCTAATTGTCACACTAGCCATGGTTTCTGTACAGATATATTTCTATCAAATCAATGTCAGAACCTTGTTTGTATTGGAAATGAAGTATTTACTGATATAGAGACTATTGGAGCAAGCAAGCAATAGACCAGGTGACGGAGTATTAGCTTGAGTCTATTATTATTTTTTTTTTATAGATTATAAAGACAACTGCTTCATGCCTTCCCAAATTTCTACATTCCTTCTTGATGCACAGAGTTGCAATTTGAATAGTCCCGACCATGCTCTTGTATCTGCTATACGCAATTATTTAAGTAGATCTATCTATTATAGTATTGTGTAAATATATTTTGGTACTCTTGTATACAGATTGCAATTCAAGGGCTTTTGATTTTATCATCATATTGGATGCATCTGGAAGTGTTGGGTCTTCTAACTTTCAGACAATGAAGAACTTTGTTGCAAGCATGCTGTATAGCTTTATCAATGGACGAAATGGCACTCATGTTGGAGTCATTCGTTACTCAGGCAGTCCATCAATTGTTATCTCACTGGGTTCCTTCAATACTTATTCACAATTAGCTACTGCTGTTAGAGGTATATCATACACTGGAGGAAGCACAAACACTGCTGCAGCATTGAACTTACTAACTACAGCATTTGCTACTGCTCGTGTTAGTGAAGGCATCCCTCGTGTAGCTGCTGTTTTTACTGATGGACATTCCAATAGTTATTCAGCAACAGTACAAGCTGCTCAAGCTATTCATGATGCTGGAATTCATGTCTATTCCTTTGGTATCGGAAGTGGTATCAGTAATGCTGAATTAGTTGCCATTGCTTCAAATGGTCAGCAAGATGTTTTACTATCAGTGGTTTTTCATCTAATACATTTCAAGCTGTACTGAAACAATTACAAGTGTCAACATGTTCCAGTAAGTCATTTTTAATAATGTAGATATTAAAAATAATATAATTATACATATATATAATAGCCCTAACAGTATCTGAGACTGGAAAGGAGATTGCTGCAACCCTTCTAAAAGGATCATCTTGTTTGTTACAGTATGAGTTTCCATCAATGGGAATGACACTAAAAGTAAACATTACATGGGAAATTTGGTAGTCCATGGATCATTTAGTGTACAAAACCCAAATAATTTAACACAAGATTTCTCTGTCATGAGCAATGGCAATGACATCGATCATTTCATTAGCCCAGAATTAATGAGGCAGTCAACTGATAATGGGAATGGTGGTGGAAGTCGTAAGAGGAGGCAAACATCACTACCTACTAATGCTACTGATGCTAATGTGTACTTGTCTATTGTTGGATTGAATGATAACAATACATTTGTATTGAATAGAGCTGTTGCACAGAAGTAATCAACAGGAGGGTGTGGCTAAAATCGAGCTAAATTGTCTGCCATGTTGGGTGGCAAGAAGGCCAAGAATGAATGGGGGAATGGAGAAAAAATTTTAAATAAATTCTGCAGTTGACATTCCAGACTAATGCAAGGTAGGAGATGAAGATATTGAGTAAAGAAATCTCTAATATTCTGCAGTGAAGTATGATATCTCTTTGATGAAAAATAGCAGTTTGTTTCCATTCCTCCATTCGTTGTGTGTACATTCTTGCCACTCAAGATGGCCGACAGGAAGCTCCGCCTACCCCGTTGATTACATCTGTGCAACAGCTCTATACTACTTTTGGTGATACTACCGAGAGCTTTCCATCATCTGGTAAGAAAGTTGGTGTAACTGATATTTGATTTCATACATCTTTTTTATTAGGTACCAGTGTTCTGGGCTCAATGGTACTTATGATGGTTGCTTTGCTTTGTTTCTTCCTCTTTATATGGATATGAAATGCTTGCCTTTGACTTTGTGTGTGTGCATGTGTGTGCTTTAATATGACTAGGTGTATAGACTTCTTTCGTTGATTGTTGGAAATAAATAAACTAATGATATTTTCCTTTCTCTTTTTATCAATTTTTTAGTCGGCACAATAATTTTGCTTTTTAAGTTTTTGATTGCTTTTCAAGAATTTTCTGACTGCATGATGTCAAGTAGTGGTTTCATTTGCTGTACAGTTCAAGTCAAATGATAGTGGAATGTGATTTTGCACTTGAACTGAAATATGATACCATAGATCCTATATCACCTGTTAGTTAGTATAGATATCACAAAGATTATTATACTTAAAATAAATTATAGTACCGGTACTATCATTATAACACCAATATCCTAGCTGCTTGCATACCATGCTGGCATTACTATTATCCCAAAAGTGACTGATGTTAAGTGAATAAAATTTCTTTTCTAATAGTGAGAGCATACCATACTGGCATTATTATTATCTTAAAAGTCACTGATGTTAAGTGAATAAAATTTCTTTTCTCAGTGATAGTGAGTGTATGTTAACTATGTTTGTTCAACCTTATTACTAAGACATAAGTAGACAAAGCTAACAATGAATGTAGCCAGATAGATACGAAACCAACACTAAAAATAATTGTAATTGCCCCCATCATGCTATTTTTGTCATGCTATTAATCAACAAAAGCTATAGGTTGCAGTAGGCGTGGCCAATCATTACGTCCGCCATGTTGGAGTACAAGTGCAATAAT
>NW_003546291.1:85582-86928 GCF_000090795.2 Amphimedon queenslandica | reverse complement strand
CAGAGCAGATAGGGCCTTTTCGACCGTCTACCGTCCGTCATACCGCCTGTGCTTATATACTGTTCCCAGGCTCCTCTTTCAAAACCAAAAGAAAAATAAATATGTATTTGTTGTGTGTGAAAGTCATTGCAGCACTAATTAGTCTAGTCAGTTTCCAGATCTTCAGCTGTCACAGTCTGAGTAGTCAACTAATTGCTTCATCTATTTCTTTTTTCTCTCACTGCCAAAGCTACATAGATCAATCAATCAGAGTTTCTGTTCCAGCGCATTACTCATTAGCTCCTAAAAAGCTAATTGTTAACAAAAGTCATGACATTATTATTGCACTTGTACTCCGAGTTGTACTCCAACATGGCGGACGCAATAATTGGCCACGCCTACTGCAACATATATATATATATATATATATATATATATATATGTTACCATAATTGACAAAAGGGCCCTTATGGCGGATTTTAAAATTGATCTTAATAATGGCAAATATCAACCTGTGAGTGCCTTGTTAGACAATCATTGTTTCTAGAAGTTTCATGGTAACTTTTTGCATCCTGTGGAGTAATTTTATGATAAATGGGGCTCAGGAAGTTGGATTTCTTAGGCTAGAAAGACAAATTTCACTACCCGCCATAAGGTACCTTTTGTCAATTATGGTCACATATATATACCTTAAGGAGACAATTGTTTGCGGGTATTTAATTTAGCGAATTTTAGCGATTTTTAAAAAATCGCTAACTTAAGTCCGCGCTAATTTTAATTTCTTCATTTAAAGTGGGTGTGGTCACAATGAATAAAATGGCGGCCGTCAGCAAGCCTGAGCTTATTTGCAGCAAACTGAGCAAAGGATCAGCAAGATAATACTAAACTGCTGTCCAAAGACTTCTCTAGCAGTTAGCCTAGGTTAACAAAGCAGATGACAGTCTTCTTCGTTCCGTGACTGCTTCTAACTGTAAGCATAGAGTCTATGCTGTAAGCAAGACTACTTTACATGTTAATGGCTGCAGAGTCAGTGATGAAGCAATTTAAGCAAGATTAATGCAACAAGATCTACTGTATTAGTGTATTTAGACTTGTGCAATTGCTTTGCTTGCTCATACATGTAGATCACAGCACATAATCTGTAGCTTGCTTAGGCTTGCCCCTTTCATTCTTCTAAAAGTTATTAATATCAAATGATCAAGAACGCTAAATTAAGTACCAGCCAAATGTTAGTTTCATGAAAATCGCTAAAATAAGTACACGCTAATAATTGTCTCCTTAAGGTATATATAATTATAGTGGCTCTGTAGGTAGTTTTCCAATGGACCTTATGTACCGAAATGATTCTAATTAACGCGCCACCAAAG
>NW_003546291.1:70333-84175 GCF_000090795.2 Amphimedon queenslandica | reverse complement strand
TTGAGAAATGAGTTAAGATATTTTGGTAACAAAAGAAATAAAAATGGCATAGAAAGAATTACAATACTTAATAAATTAGATAAACATAAAAAAGTAAGATCACTATATTGTGCATAAGTTACTAACATATGGAATAGACAAGTAAGCCCTCATGAGCTGCACAGCTATGTCCAGCTCATTGTGTGTGACACAAAGGAGATAGATCTAGAGCATAAGATCATTTTATTAATTAAAAGTATACATGTTCATATATTATCAGAAGTAATTAACACAGAACATAATAATTCTAAACATGCACATCTCATAATACCAAGAGTGGATAATTATTTAATTATCCACTCTTGGTGCCACTAAGGCTGATGATGTCAATCAGCACATATTTGCAGCTAGATAATTAGAACTGAACATACATTATAATTTCCTTTGAAAGTTTATAGTGTTCAATTAAGGTACTTTTGGATGAAATTTAATAATTTTTTAATTGCTGCCATTTTGTAGTAAAAAAAAGTTGTACAACTTGTGCTATTTTTAAATTTTTACCATGCACTGTTTAGAAGTTATAGATCATTGAACTTTATATATTAAAAAAATTCCTGCATAACTTTTCATACTTTATACGCCATCTTTGATCTTGTGTCATTTCTGGACACCTCTTATATTATAAAACTGGCGGGAAAAATTAATTGCAAGGTTGGGTTAAGTTATGATGTCATATTAGTCAAACCATTAATAAAAATGGCCACCAGTATGTATTTCCTGACTATTGTTTATTTAGCTGTTTCATCTGGTGAATGCAGGCTCTACGAAGCTCTAAAGCTTGCAATCGTGGCATAATGAAGGCAAACACTCAATCAAGTTTGTATGCAGTAAATGGTTTTGTGATACACTGATGTTTCAAAGTCAACAAAACTTTGAGAGATTGCAGCCCATTTTGCAAAACTTGAAAAGCTTTTGCCAAATGATGCAACATACGTCAATAGAAAATAATATTATAAACACAATGATATTACTAAAAATTAAAGGACTCTCATCATGTTTAAGAATTCTTTACTCAGTTTTCATCCATTTTACCGTAAAGTTTAGTAAAGTTTATTGCTCTCACTATTGAGAAAAAAATTGAAAAAATTATATATTGTAGAAATAGTATAAAGAAAACAATTTGTGTCCCGAAATCTAAATTGTGCGTTCAGCCCGTTGTACCTTAAGTCAGTCATTGATTTCTACTTGTTAGTCCATAATGTGCATGGAGGAGAATGAGTCTTCCTTGGATTCCTACATGGGAATTTGATGCAATAATAAAGTTTGTGGATTGTTTAGTCTGTGACTGTGGATCATGAAGTGTACAAAACCCAAATACTAACATAAGATTTCTCATTATAGGCAGTGGCGTAGCTAGAATAAATGAAGAAAGAGGGCACAGTGGGGGCACTGACTAAAGCAATACTCAAGAATACTCAATATAGTAAGCTCAATTGAGTCAGTTGTAACTTGTATCTTTCATTCTCCTGCCTAGTTGCAGGGGCACAATTAAGAAGCAGTTATGAGGGCACTTGCCCCCACAGGCCCCTATGTAGCTACGCCACTGATTATAGGTATATACCAGTGTTCTAGGATCAATAGCACTTATGATGATTGCTTTTTGCTCTGTTTCCTCCTCTATATATAGATATGGGGAGCTTTTAATTTTGTATCAGTATAGGCTTTATCATCATTATAAAGTGCTGCATTTTTTCTTTAGAAGGAAGTGAAGTGAACATTAATTTTGTAGTCATTATTATTGTCAACTATTTTTGGTTTAAATTTATGTTTGCATTGTTTCCAATGATGCCAGACAGATAGATGGTCAAGCAAATGAAAAAAATGATTTTTAATTATGAGATGCCGCTGCATGGTACATTGGTTCAACCTTTAAGTGGGAAAGGCATGTAAATATAAAAGGTATGTTGTATGTTAGTACAGATTGTAATTCAATGGCTTTTGATTTTGTTATTACCAAGTAGTAGTGCTTGGTATGTAGGGTTGCATATGTGGTTAATACTGCAGCTACTGCTCTAGTGTGTGTGTGTGTGTCATTTGGAGTCATATCAAAAATGGTCTGACTTAAATTAACAATGAAATTAAGGCTGTGGTTGCTTTGTTCTGTTTCCTCCTCTTATATAGATATGGGATGCCGTCTGTGCATGTGTGCTTTAATATGACTAGTTGTAGGCTTCTTTCATTTGATTGTTGTAGATCTACTGCACATTAATTAATTTTTTATTAGAAATAAATATTTTACTTCTCTTTTGCCATTATTTTTAATCAGCACACATAGACCACTAAGAGCACGAGCTATGAAGTTATATATACGATATCCGCCCACACGTCATAATTGGCTGCCAAATTTGGTTGGCAAGTTAAGAAAGTCAATGGAGGCACGAAAAAAATGCCTCACTTACCTGCTGTAGCTCTATCAAAAGCTAAAAAGTGCTTGTTGTAAGAAAGAATAGCTACCTTTAAGCTTCTCCTGTAAAAGATTTGGTCAAATTCGCTCCAGAATTCTTAATACAGGTTTATTTTTATGTCAGCCCGTTTGTTCTCCATTGCCAACCAAAACATGGCAAAATGGCGGCGGGAATATATTTGAAATTAGTCTATTTCATTCTAAACCACGCCTTACAACCGTAATAGTCTTCCTACGCAAGCAATTCTCACTCGGGGTGGTCTATAAGATTGCCTTTTTGAAGAATTGTCTGACTGAGATGACAGACAATTAAGTGAATGAAAAATTATAGTGAGTGTATGTT
Source organism: Amphimedon queenslandica (assembly GCF_000090795.2). NCBI lineage: Eukaryota > Metazoa > Porifera > Demospongiae > Haplosclerida > Niphatidae > Amphimedon > Amphimedon queenslandica. The sequence continues at coordinate 81,389 of NW_003546291.1, read as the reverse complement.
AATATGTTTGTTTAACCTTAATTACTAAGAAACAAGTGGGAAGCTAACAATGAATGTAGCCAGATAGATACAAAACCAACACTGGAAATGTTCTCCGTTGCCCCCATTATGCTATATGTGTCATGCTATTAAGTGTTCAACAAAATCAGTACATTTGAATGGCTATAATGTTTCATTCACATCATGCATGCAGGTAAAGTCATATAATGTTTTCCAATTTCTACTGCAACTGTTTTCAGTTTTGCTAGATAAGTACTGTAACATCTTTTAATAATATTTTGCTTGAGCATTTCCACTGTTTTCTCAAGTTGCTATACTAACAGTTAGATCAAGAGTACATAGGCGGCTACAGAATCTTGAATTAACCAGGGCTCATTAATTATTCATAAAAATTAGGGGTGTGGTCAATTAATAAAATGACTGAAAGTCCTTATGATAGCTCACAGAAGCCAGTTATCACACTAAAATAACTGTAAAGTGGAGCTGATAGCAAGTATAAACAGTTGTGGCTATAAAAAATGAATTCTAGTGATGATATCACTCCTAATAATAACAAAACACACCTTTTGGGTGTGGTTTTGGTTGAAAACTACCAGGGCAAAGCCCTGGCTTGCCCGGGCCTATAGCCGCCTATGCAAGAGTACATAATATTATGTAATTGTTCAATCTGATTCTTAGCCTCATTTTATAGTGTTTTAAAGCCATGTCAATGGGTATGATATAATTTTACAACTTCTCCATATTGTTATTCATAGCAGCATAATCATAATTGTCTTGAAATCTCTTTTTAATAATAGTTAGAACACAATTTTGTTGTTCATAAGTTTTTAAAGATTTTTTTACAAGGGCATTGCAAGGACTACTGAGCTGATGCTGTGTATGATGGTGCGTGGCTGCTTTTGTTTTTCCAGCAATTTCATTCACAACAGGTAATAAAGTTATGTGTAGAAGTGTTTTCAAAGCCAATTTTTATATAAAAAATATTAATCCCCTCTCCTCTCACATGTCATTGTAGCCTGTTGATAATTTATACCAGGTGTTTGAGAATGGACAATAACATAATGTACCATGTGCTATGTTGAATAATCTGCTTTATGTAACTTGTATATCTTTTATAGATCGCTCTAGCATATGTAAATTCAAACTTCTTAAAATGACATCCCTGCTGGCAATGCATGCATGCTTCTGTCTAGATCTAGGTGTGTATGACATTAGATACTTCCTGTATGTTGGTATTAATGCTTCCTGTCATTGCTTATATATTTAATCTCATTTATTTTGTGTTTTCTTCAGTTTCCCATCTCACTCTCATCCATTCTCTTGCTCTCTTTTGTTATTTAACTTTATAGGCTGCTGCTAATATTGTAAGATGATTTCTCATTTTCCCACTATTGCTGCTGTTGTTGTCATTCTATTGTGCATCACTGATCAATGCACAGCTCAAGATACTGACTGTTCTGCTTTAGCCAGTGCTGGTAACTGCAGTTTTTATGATTGCTTGAGCACTAAATTCAGTTGCGGACGAAGGGATTATCCTCTTTTCCGTGGAAGACGCTACTGTCGCAGATTCATGAGACAATCAGAGTCCTTCACAACAGCAGTAAGTAGTCTACACTGATTGCATTGATGCATGCCCCACAACTTAATCAACTTTGTTGAAAGCAACTTAGTGGTTAATTTGATAAAATTTTAGTGGGCAAAAGAGTTGCCATGTAGATTTAATCTATTACCTTATTGTATTTTTTAAAATTCTAATCAATGTTATTTTATCAACCTCCTCCTCCTCTTCCTTATTTACTCTATTCTAGTCTTTGTTCTTTCTTGGTTTTTTGTAATTACGCTGGCTTGCCAATCTGTTTTGGAGCTATGCTCCATAGTATAACACTACTGTGTCCTAGCCTTATTTGATTTCTATTTTATTCTGTTTTATTGTAATTGTGACCTTTCAGTTGTCTGTCAAAAAAATTACCATTGAAGTTGCTTTCAACAACTAGCATTGGGCAACTTTGATATTTGATATATATCTCTCTTGTAAATATTTCCTAGAAAAACCCCCACATGATCCACCCTATATAACTTGTATGATTACAAATATCCTTGTTGTAGTAATGATACTAATTAGAAAGCTAAAACATCCTTTTGAAGAAAAAATTTCTAAGAAAGAAATCTATAATAGTAATTTTTTGTAATGCCATTATGGTGAAATCATACCTGAGGATGAAGCCACTAAATTATTTATATAAAATACATTTGTAGTAGCGTTGTAGATTAACACATTGCAATTGTGTATTTACCAAAGCAATAAAATACAATGCATTAAATATATAAATTTATAAATATAACTATTTTAGGGTCAAGCATGGATTACTAATGTCCATAAATGTTTGATGCAGTCTATTGTCAACAGTGCTCTCTATAGTAATGCAAATACTCATTGTAGTGAGTTTGGAAATCTTGAATTTGAAAATCGTCCTAAATGTTACATCGATAATGGGTTCTGTACAAATATATTCTTATCACCTCAATGTCAGAACCTAAATCAAATTGAAAATAGAATTTTTCATGATTATAAAAAAAGTAATTGGAGTAGAACATTGATAAATCAGGTAAGAGAGTGGTAGTTGAGTCTATTATAAATGTAATGTAATTATTACTCCTTATTGTTTAGCAGAAATATAAATGACTTATTATTATTATTATTATTATTATTATTATTATTTGCTGCCCTTCCTCCACAGGTTGACGGGCTTGTTTGACTTCTTTGTTTTCTCTTTTCTCTCCTCTATTCTCTTCTTTCTCTCTTTTATCATTTATTATTATTATTATTATTATTATTATTATTATTATTATTATTATTATTATAGAGAGTAGATTATTATTATTATTATTATTATTATTATTATTATTATTATTATTATTATTATTATTATTATTATTATTATAGAGAGTAGATTATTATTATTATTATTATTACTTTTAAAATTACCATATGAACATAAAACAAAATAATCAACATAAAAACTTTAATTAATATTACGAGAAAAAAAGAAGAAAGAAAAACTATTATTATTGATATCATACTCATCATCATCATCATCATTATTATTATATATCATTATTATCATTATTATTCGGCTTTTATAGATTAAAACAACAACTGCTTCATGCCCTTCCCAAATTTCTACATTCCTTAATGATGCTTCACAGTGCGATAGGCCTGACACTTCTCTTGTATCTGTTATACAAAACTATTTAGGTATGTACTTCAGTACTGTGTAAAATTATGATATTCTTATCTTTGTACAGATTGTACTGCAAGGGCTTTTGATTTTATTATTTTATTGGATGCATCTGGAAGTGTTACAGCTCAAAACTTTGAAATAATGAAAAACTTTGTTGCAAACATGCTGTCTAACTTTACCATTGGACCAAATGACACCCGAGTTGGAGTCATTCGTTTTGCTGACACTCCATCAATTGTTATCCAATTAGGTTCCATTAATACCTATTCACAATTGGCTACTGCTGTCAGAAGCATACCATACACTGGAGGATTTACTTATACTAACTTAGCATTGGATCTATTGACTACAGCATTTGCTACTGCTCGTGTCAGTGAAGGTGTTCCTCGTGTAGTTGCTGTTCTTACTGATGGATTGTCTACCGTCCCTTCAGCAACAATACAATCTGCTCAAGCTGTCCATAATGACAAGATTAATGTTTTCTCTTTTGGTATTGGAAGTGGTGTCAGTAATGCAGAGTTAGTTGCCATTGCTTCAGATGGTCAACAAGGTGTTTTTACCATAAGTGGTTTTTCTTCTAATACTTTTCAGGCTGTTTTGATACAATTACGAGTCTCAACATGTGCATGTAAGTCATTGATTTTATGTTAAATTATACTAATTAAATTATTTTATAGCCCCAACAGAATCTGAGACTGGAAAAGAAATCGCTACTACCCTTCCAAAAGGATCGTCTCGTTTGTTACAATATGTGTTTCCATCAATGGGAATGACACTAAAAATTGATATTACAGTGGGAAATTTGGTAGTTCGTGGATCGTTTAATGTACAAAACCCAGATGTGCTAACACAAGATTTCTCCGTCATGAGCAATGGAAATGACATTGATTATTTCATTAGTCCACAATTATATATACAGTCAACTACTGATGATGATGATGATGATGATGATGATGATGATGATGGAAGCCGTAAAAAGAGGCAGACATCAATGCCTAATGTGTACTTTTCTGTTGCTGGATTGAATGATATCAATTCATTTGCATTGAATACTACTTTTGGTGATACTACTTCACCAATACCTGGTAAGAGAGTAACTGATATCAGATTAAGAAAAATGATTGCTTCGCTCTGTTTTATAATTTTTGTTACCTGTATTGTCAAGATTTTTATAGGCTGTTTTGCTGCTTAGTATCATTATTGTTTTTTGGCCTCCCCACAACTAGCTATAGTTTTTAGCCATTGTTTTCAATTGTTACCACAAGTCCCAGGTTTTGACTATTTTTAAATTGTAGCCTCTTGGTATTTTATACTATAATTATGATGTACCATGTGCTTTATATTTTTAATAATCTTTTTATATAACTTGTGTATTTTTTATAGATTGCTCTGGCTTATGTAAATTCAAACTTCTGAAAATGACATGTGAGGTTATAAGGATGAATGGTGAACATATACCAGCTCCATGCCGTAATTGATTTATTTATTTTTTTTGGTCTTTTTATTGTGGTAGTGATTAAGTAGTTAACTTTTGTCAAATGCAATTTTGTCTTAGAATTTTATTGGAGAACAAGGAGAATTATTAATTACCATAAACATTGTCATTATAATTTTGCCTTGGTGTTTATTTCCATTTCATACTAAATAATTAATGAAAAAGCAAAAGCAAAAGTGAAAGGGAGGTAAAGGAAAAGAGATAAAGATAAATAAATAATTTTAGAGGCAAATTAAGCTGTAATACATGTACATTTATGTATAAAGTATACATGTACTTGGTGCCACTAAGGCTGATGATGTCAGTCAGCACATATTTGCAGCTAATTAGAAGTACGCATGCTTTGAAAGTGTATAATGTTTTCATATAACCAATTAAATTGATTATTGATATTGTTAGTCCATAATGTGGAGGAGATTGAGTCTTCCTTGGACTTCTGCATCTAAATTTGATACAATAATAAGTTTGTGGATTGTTTAGTCAGTGACTGTGGATCATGAAGTGTACAAAACCCAAATACTAACACAAGATTTCTCATTATAGGTATATACCAGTGTTCTGCACTTATAATGATTGCTTTGCTCTGTTTCCTCCTCTTTCTATAGATATGGGGAGCTTGGCTTTCAATTTTGTATCAGTAGAGGCTTTATTATCATTATAAAATGCTGCATTTTTTTAGAAGGAAGTGAAGTGAACATTAATTTTTGTTGTCATTATTTTGTCAACTATATTTGGTTTAAATTTTCTGACTGCATTGTTCCCAATGATGCCAGACAGATAGATAATTATGAGATGCCGCAGCATGGTACATTGGTTTAACCTTTAAGTGAGAAATGCATGTAAATATAAAAGGTATGTAAATACTACTTTTTTGTTTGTACAGATTGCAATTCAAGGGCTTTTGATTATGTTATTACCAAGTGGTAGTGCTTGGTATGTAGGGTTGCATATGTGGTTTAATACTGCAGCTACTGCTCTAGTGTGTATGTGTAATTTGGAGTCGTATCAAAAATGGTCTGACTTAAATCAACAATGAAATCAAGGCTGTGGTTGCTTTGGTCTGTTTCAGCCTCTTTTATATAGATATGGGATGCTTTCTGTGCATGTGTGCTTTATATGACTAGTTGTAGGCTTCTTTCATTTGATTGTTGTAGATCTACTGCACATTAATTAATTTTTTATTAGAAATAAGTATTTTACTTTCTCTTTTGTTTTTATTTTTAATCAGCACAGTATATTGTTATTTAAGTTATTAATTGATTTTTGAAGAATTGTCTGACTGATGACAGACAATTAAGTGAATAAAAATTTTATTTTTGATAGTGAGGGCATGTTAACTATGTTTCTTCAACCTTATTACTAAGACACAAGCGGGAAGCTGACAAAATAAATCATTTTATTTAATGATTAGTTAATTAGTTTTGTAGTTAATTTTGTCAAGTAGTCAAGTAAAATTTTTTCTTAGAGATTTATTGTAGAGAAAATGAGGAAAAGGAAAAATATTAAAAATTACCATGATCAATGTCATTGTTATATTTGCCTTGAATCATTTATTCTTATCAGATTCTCAACAAAAGTTTTAATGACAAGGTAGTGATAGCAATAGTGAAAGATAGGTAGAGTGAAAAAAGAAATATGCAATAAATTAATAATTTATGAGGTAAATTAAGCTCTAATGCATGTTTATCTATGTACTCTTGGTGCCACTAAGGCGATCAGTAAATATTTGCAGCTAATCAGAGCTCTTGGATCATTTAGTTCATGGATTGTTTAGTGTACAAACCCAAATGCACTAGCACAAGATTTCTTATTAGGTATATAACCAGCATTCTGGCTTAATGGTACTTAAGCATGGATATAAAATTGGCTTTAAAAATTCACTCACTTTCAAATTATAATTTACCATCTTTTTAAGGCATAGATAAAATATTCATTCCTTCTAGCAATGCATGTATGCTTCTGCATGTCTAGATCTAGATGTATGACACTGGATACTTCCTGTATGCTATCAATAATGCTTCCTGCCATTGCTTATACTTAATCTCATTTAGTTTTTGTTTTCTTCAGTTTCCCAGCTCACTCTTATCCTCTTGCTTTTATTTGTTTTTTAACTTAATAGGCTGCAGCTAATATTGTAAAATGATTTCTGGTTTTTCCACTATTGCTGTTGCAGTTGTCATTCTATTGTGTATCACTGTAGCTCAAGGCACTGACAACTGCTCTGTTCTGGCCAGTGCTGGTAACTGCAGTTTCTATGATTGCTTGCATAAAAAATTCAACTGTGATCCAAAGGATTATCCTCTTCGCCGTGGTAAACGCTACTGTCTTAGATATATTAAAGAATCGAGTTGCTTCACAACAGCAGTAAGTACACTGACTGCACTGATGTGTGTCCTACAACCTACTAGCATTTGACTTTGTTGAAAGCAACTGGGGGGTTATTTTGATGTACTGTCAAATATAATTTCTGTCAACAGAGTTGCTATATAGATTTAGAAAGTTATCATTAAAGCTGCTTTGAACAAGTCACGGCCCATGGGTAGCTTTGATATCTGATATCCTTGTATGTAAATATGTCCCAGGTGATCTAACCTAAATTGGTTACAAATTGCTTGAATGATTTATAATATCCTCATAGTAAATTCTAAGAAACTAAATTAACCTTTAAAAATATTTTTAAAAAGCATTGAATATAATTAAGAATTTAGGCTGTTATGACAAATTGTATACCTCAATAAAATAATTTGCTAGTATATTAAAAACATACATTTCTTAGTAGAGCTGGTGCATATAATTTCCAAAGCAATAAATAGAATGCAGTCATATACCAAAAAATTTTTTTATTATCTTAGGGTCAGGCATGGATTACTAGTGTCCGTAGATGTTTGATGCAGGCTATTGTTAGCAACGATACTCTTTATAATAATGCTAATACTGACTGTAGCCATTTTGAAGCATTTGCTGTTGCAAGTCGTCCTCAGTGTTACATTGATAATGGGTTCTGTACAGATATATTCTTATCACCTCAATGCCAGAACCTTAATTGTATTCGAAATAGAATTTATCCTGGTAAAAAAAGTTGGGATAAACAGTCCCTAAATCAGGTAAGAGACTATTAGTTATTATTATTATTTATTTTATTATCATTATCATTATTTTCGTTATCAATATTATAAAAGCCAAAACAAGGAACATATAGACAATACTTAATTATTAACATTATGATGAGAATATAGAGGGAAAGCCATAGAAAAAAATCCAATGAAACTCGAAAAAAATAGATCGGAGAGGAAAAACAAAAAAAGTTAAATTCTCTTATCCCCATTAGGTGGAACAGAGGGCACTGCTAAGCCACTTGTGAGGGTCAATTAGCATTTCAGAAGCACATCTATTTTTTTATTATCCTTAATCATCATTATTATTAATATTATCATTATTATTATTATACCAACTGATTATGTACATGTACTACTCACTTTGTTAATTATTTTATGTAAATCCTGAAACACGAAAACTAAAAATAACAAAATAACGCAAATAAAATGAAGACAAAAAACAACAAATTATTATTATTATTAATATTAATATTATTATTATTAGTTATTCTACCTTTATAGATTAAAACAACAACTGCTCAGTGTTCTTCCCAGATTTCTACATTCCTTTATGCTCAACAGTGCAATAGGGCTGACTATCCTTTTGTATCAGCTATACAGGATTATTTAAGTATGTACTTCAGTACTGTGTAAAAGTATGCTATTCTTCTCTTTGTACAGATTGTACTGCAAGGGCTTTTGATTTTATTATTTTATTGGATGCATCTGGAAGTGTTACAGCTCAAAACTTTGAGATAATGAAAAATTTTGTTGCAAACATGCTGTCTAACTTTACCATTGGACCAAATGACACTCGTGTTGGAGTTATTCGTTTTGCTAGCAGTCCATCAGTTGTTATCCCATTGGGTTCCATTAATACTTATTCACAATTGGCTACTGCTATTAGAGGTATATCATACACTCAAGGAGGCACAAACACTGCTGCAGCATTGGATTTACTAAGTACAGCATTTGCTACTGCTCGTGTTAGTGAAGGTATCCCTCGTGTAGCTGCTGTTTTTACTGATGGAATGTCTAATAATGCTGCAGCAACAGTACAATCTGCTCAAGCTGTCCATAATGACAAGATTAATGTTTTCTCCTTTGGTATTGGAAGTGGCGCCAGTAGGACAGAGCTAGTTGCAATTGCTTCAAATGGTCAACAAGGTGTTTTTACTATTGATGGTTTTTCATCAAATACTTTTCAGGCTGTATTGACACAATTACGAGTTTCAACTTGTGCATGTAAGTCATTGATTATAATAAAATAAAATTATACTTATAAAATCAATTTATAGCTTCAACAGAATCTGAGACAGGAAAAGAGATTGCTACTACCCTTAAAAAAGGCGCATCTCGTTCATTACAGTATGTGTTTCCATCAACTGGAATGACATTAAAAATTGATATTACAGTGGGAAATTTGGTGGTCCGTGGTTCATTTACTATACAGAACCCAGATGCGCTAACACAAGATTTCTCTGTCACAAGCAATGGAAATGGCATTGATTATTTCATTAGTCCACAATTATATGTACAGTCAACTACTGATGATGATGATGATGATGGAAGTCGTAGAAAGAGGCAGACATCAATGCCTAATGTGTACTTGTCTGTTGCTGGATTGAATGATATCAATTCATTTTCATTGAATACTACTTTTGGTGATACTACTTCACCAATGCCTGGTAAGTGAGTTATTTAAGAATAATGATTGCTTTTGCTCTGTTGTATGAGTCCCTGTTTTATAACTTTGTATTATTTTGTACCCTTTTAAGCCTGGTTTACACTTGACACAAAACGCAATGCAAATGAACACAAAATTTGAAATTTGACCAATTTTGCATCAACTTCAAAGTGTTTTTGCATCAAAAGGTCAAATCTCCCACGCACTTTTTGACCATTTCGTCAAATGTAAACCTAGTTTTAATGTTGCCTGTTCTGCTGCTTGACTGCTTGTATAGTACCATTTGTTTTTAGTTTTCCCACAAATAGCTACAGGTGTTGTTGATTGTTACTACAACTCCTATGCTTTGATCATTTTCAACTGTTTTTCATATTGTAGCCCTTTTATAATTGTATGCATCCATGGCAATGGACAATAATTATTATGTACCATGTTGTTTATTATTCTTCAATAATCTATTTAATAGATTGCTCTGGCATATGTAAACTCAAACTTCTAAGAATGACATGTGAGGTTATGAGGATGAATGGTGATCATGTACCAGCTCCATGCAGTAACTGATTAATTTCTATTTTTTAGTCTTTTTTTATTGTGGTAGTGAAATAGTTCATTTTTTGTCAAGTAGTCAAGTAGAATTTTGTCTTAGAAATTTGTTGTAGAGAAAATGAGAAAAAGGATAATTATTATTACCATAAACAATGTTATTATTATTTTTGCCACGGATAATATATTTTTATTCTGAAAAAATAATTTAATGAAAAACTAGTGAAAGCAAAAGTGAAAGAGAGGTAGAGTAGAAAAAGGGATAAGAAATGAATAAAAGCAAATTAAGTTGCAAAGCATGTATGAAGTAAATAGTAGTCATGGTGCCACTAAAGGCAGTAAGGCTGATGTCAAACAGTAAATAATTGCAGGCTAATTGCAGCTACACATGCACATAGTTCCTTTAAAAGTAGAAGCATAATGTTTGCATACAAACCAAATAGATTTGGTTTGTATGCATTCTCCTCCACATATACTACAAGCATAGGCGTAGGAAAGTGGGGGCTAGGGGGGGCTGAAGCCCCCCAATTTTTCAACAGGAGGGGTTTAGCCCCCCAACTTTTGATAGATGAACAATAAGAAATACCATCACATGGCTTTATTTCAAGTTGTTAGTAGGTTATTATTAGCTTGAAACTCATCATTCAGTTAAATGGGCATGATGTAGCAATAACAAATGGCAGGAATTAGGCATGCAGTAGCTGTTTAGGCATGCAGTAGCTGTCGAGAGCACATATGACAGTACATATTTAGATGTTTTTATGTTCAGCCCCCTTCAGCTCCCCTAACTTTCGAATCATTCCTATACACCTATGTACAAGTAATACTTGTAGTCCATAATGAGGAGGAAAATGAATCTTTCATGGACTCCTGCATGTGTATTTAATGTAATATTAAACTTTGTGGATTGTTTAGTTTGTGGGTCGTTAAGTGTACAGAACCCAAATGCATGCACTAATACAAGAATTCTTTCATTAGGTAGTCTACCAGTGTT